>NW_025786617.1:0-17553 GCF_021130785.1 Homalodisca vitripennis
GTGCGCGTGGTGCGTGTTGTTGGTGACTGCGTGGGCGGTCAGGTTCGAGGGTGTGGGTTATTTGTGGCCACAATTTTACAGCTTATGCTCACTGCCCTCAGGTTCACACATACTTCTTGAAATGCGATGACTGGAATATTAAAATCGGCACGGAGTATCGTCCACGATCGTTTAGCAGATGAGTTCAAGTTCAAAGTTCAAGTTCAAAAAACCTTTTTTTATTTAGGAATTTACATGTATTACTACATTTCATATGCCAACATGGCACGTGCGAAGATCGAAAAAAAATATACAAATTTTATAAACATTATATTCATCAGAGTTCCTGTCAGTCTGGGCTGCGGTTTTACTTTCAGTCCCACCCAAAACATTCTATGGTGAATTACAGGACGGTAATCATACCCATACCTCATATTAAGTATAATAACTAACAGAACAAACATATAAATATTAAATTACTATACAATAAATAAATCAACTAATTTAACGTATATAATCCAACATGATAATAAATAACTATAAAAGGACATAACATAACAATAACCATAACAATAAATTAAAATGTAATTTATGATATAGGTTTTTGTAATAGTCAATAAAGATAAATATCCACACAAACATAAGTTAACTAATTGACATAATACATAATCTAAAAATCAAAACCTGCCAACCAAACTCCAAAAATCTAATAAATAAATATCAACAATTATACCTCATATATACGCTACAAGTAACCACCAGAATAAACCATATAAATAAGTTACTAACAAAAAAATAAATAACTAATTAATGGTTATATAATCCAACATGATACCTATAAATAACTCTATTAAAGACACACACAACAATAATGTAACCAATAATTAATTAAATGGAATTTATGATATAAATTTTGTAAATAGTCAATTAAAATAAATAATTAAATAAATAGTCCAACAAACATAAGTAATGACCCAATACTTAATCTAAAATCAAAACCTGCCAACAAACTCCAAAAATCCAAATATAATAAGCGATCAAACAATTATACTCCTCATATCCTATTATCAACTATATAATGTCAAGAACCGCAATTCTTGCAATAAAGTTTATCTGTCCTCTATTGGTATTCATCCACATCAAAAACCCAAGCTAACTATAAATTCCAAGGCCATTCATTTTTAAATTTTGGGTTTCCTCTCATAACAATATGTTGTCGCCACACTCAAGTACGAAAACGGTTAAACAATCTTAATCCCCTGTGTAGCAAAAACTGTCTACGTCCGATTTCTTTAAGATAATTTGGGAGTCTCTATGACCATTTCTAGCAGATAATCTAGTGTCACGATTAAACTTTTGGTAATTCATTAATTTTTAAAATGCATTTGCTCATATACATTATTGCACTCAATTACATATAGCTGTGAGGCAAAAGTCAAGAATTTTCTTCCTGCTGATAAATAAGTGTGACACACTATATCAAATGTTCCTATATGGTAACTCATTCCTCACTGGCAAATCGCTGGTAAACATTAATCACCTGCCTCAAAACTGTGTCAATAAGTCCCACCATAGTGTTATAATACCATACCTTATGGTTCCATCCAAAACCAAGACAAAATATAGTTTCTTTAAATGGTCAGACTTTAGATACTCTCTCATATGGTATAAAAGCATAATTTATATTTTCTGAGCTTTCCTACTAGATACTTTACATATAATTTAACCATATTATTTACATTATAAAAATTTTTTATATTTTTACATATTTTTAATTTAAGGACTTTTCCAGTGACACCTCTTGCTTGAAAACCTCTTCAAGCAAAAGGATTCGTATAGGCCGTGCTTTCGCCTATTGTCCCCTATGCGGTACTGAACATCGGGATTTCCCCAAGCCAGCATTTGCCCTTTTGCTATACGCGAGGATTTCTGTCCTCGCTGTGCTGGGCCTTAGGGGACACCTGCGTTAATTCTTTGACAGATGTACCGCCCCAGTTCAAAACTCCCCCGCTGGCAGTGTTCCTCGGATCGGATCACGCTAGGGAGTCGAGTGTTTGCCGGTCGGGGTGTCGTGCGCGCGCCGCAGACGACGCCGGGCCCGCGGCCGGGAACCCGAAGGAACCTGGTTACAACGACTCCACCGACCGCACGACCCCGCGCCCGGGACACCCGGGCCGGCCGGCAAAAATAAAACCCCTTGAACGCTGCTTGGCGCGAAGAAGACCGTAACCGCCCGTGCCGAAGCAAGCGACGGGACGACCCTCCGCCCACACACGAGGTAAGTAAAGAAAAACGATGGAGTGTGTTTGCGCGGTGTGCGTGTTGTTGTGAGACTGCGAGGGCGGTCAGGTCGAGGGGTGGTAACTGTGGCAACAATTTAACCAGCTGGATGGCGTCACTGCGTCAGATTCACACATACCTCTTTGAACTGCATTTACTGGTAATATTAAAACTCGGCACAGTATCGTCCACGATGTTAGCGATGGTGTGTGGTGCGCGTGTGGTTGTGGTTGAAAACTGCGTGAGCGGTCAGGTCGAGGGGTGGTTACTCGTGGCACAAATTTACAGCTGATGCTCCACGTGGCTCAGGTTCCACACATACTTCTGAACTGCATGACTGGAATATTAAACTCGGCACAGTAAATCGGTCCCACGATGTTCGCGATGTGTGGTGTTGCCGCGTGCGTGCGTGTGAATTGGTGAACTGGCGTTATGATGTGCCGGTCAGGTCGAGGGGTGGTACTGTGGCACAATTATACAGCTATGCTCCCTGCTTAGGTTCACACATACTTCCTGAACTCCATGACTGGAATATTAAACACGGCACAGTATCGCGTCCACGATAGTTAGCGATGAGTGTGTTCGCGTTTGTGCGTCGTGGTTGGAGACTGCTGTGTGCGGTCTGGTCGAGTGGGTGGTATTATGGCACAAATTTACAGCTATGCTCACTGCCACAGATTTCACACATACCTCTTAACAGCATGACTGGGAATAGATTAAACTCGGCAGAGTATCGTCCACGATGTTAGCGATGAGTGTGTGCAGCGTGTGCGTGTGTTTGGAGACTGCCGTGGGCGGTCAGAGTCGAAGGTGTGGTTACTGGGGAACAATTTACAGCTATGCTCACTATCAAGAGTCACACATACCTCCTGAACTGCTTGACTGGAATATTAAAACTCGGCCACCGTATTCCTCCAGAAGATAGCGAATGTGTGTGTGCGCGTTGTGCGTCGTTGTTGGAGGACTGCGTGGGCGGTCAGGTGCGAGGGGGTGGTACTGTGGCACAATTTACAGCTATGCTCACTGCTCCAGATTTCCACACATTAGCTCTTAACTGCATGGACTGGAATATTAAAAACTCGGCATCAGTATTCGTCCACGATGTTAGCGATGTGGTGTGTGAGCGTTATGGCGTGTTGTTTTTGGAGACTGGCTGGGCTGGTCAAGTACGCGGGGTGGTACTGTGGCACAATTTACAGCTATGCTCACTGCTCAGATTCACACATAGCTCTTAACTGCAAAGATGGAATCTAATCGGCACAGTATCGTCCACGATGTTAGCGATGTGGTGTTGTGTGAGCGTGTGCGTGTGTTGGAGGACTGCGTGGGCGGTCAGTCGAGGGTGGTACTGTGGCACAATTTACAAGCTATGTCACTGCTCAGATTCACACTATTGCTCTTAACTGCATGACTGGAATATTAAACTCGGCACTGTATCGTCCACGATGTTAGCGATGTGTGTGTGAGCGATGCGTGTGTTGGAGACTGCGTGGGCGGTAAGGTCGAGGCGTGGGTGGTACTGTGGCACAATTTACAGCTATGCTCACTGCTCAGTTCACACATAGCTCTTAACTGCATGACTGGCATATTAAACTCGGCACAGTATCTGTCCACGATGTTAGCGGATATGAGTGTGTGAGCGTGTGCGTGGCGTTGTGTGGAGACTGCGTGGGCCGGTCAGGTTCGGAGGGGTGGTACTGTTGGGACAATTTACAGCTATGCTCCACTGAACTCAGATTCACACATAGCTCTTAACTGCATGGACTGGAATATTAAAATCGGCACAGTATCGTCCGATGTTAGCGATGTGTGTGTGGTGCGTGTGTTGGAGACTGCGTGTGCGGGTCAGGTCGAGGGGTGGTACTGTGAACACAAATTTACAGCTATGCTCACTGCTCAGGTTCACCACATACTTCTGAACTGCATGACTGGAATATTAAACTCGGCCACAGTATCGTCCACGATGTTAGCGATGGAGTGTGTGTGCGCGATTGTGCGTATGTTGGAGACATGGCGTGGGCGGTTCAGGTCGCGGGGGTGGATACTGTGCACAAATTTAACTGCTATGCTCATGCTCAGATTCACACAAACTCTTTAACTGGCATGACTGGAATATTAAACTCGGCAGGTATCGTCCACGATGTTGCTGTTCGAGTGTGTGGCGTGTGAGGCGCTGTGTTGGAGACTGCGTGGGCGGTCAGGTCGAGGGGTGGTTACTGTGACCCCCCCCCCCCCCCCCCCAACCCCCCCCCCCCCCCCCACAATTTACAGCTATATGCTCACTGCTCAGGTTCACACATACTCTGAACTGCATGACTGGAATATTAAACTCGGCACAGGTATCGTCCACGATGTTAGCGATGAGTGTGTGCGCGTTGTGCGTGTGTTGGAGACTGCGTGGGCGGTCAGGTCGAGGGGTGGTTACTGTGGCACAATTATTTACAGCTATGCTCTCACTGACTCAGATTCACACATACCTCTTAACTGCATGACTGGAATATTAAAAACTCGGCACAGTATCGTCCACGATGTTAGCGATGTGTGTTGTGTGCGTAGTGGTTGGAGACCCTGCGTGGGCGGTCAGGTCGGAAGGGTGGTATGATGTGCACAATT
This sequence comes from Homalodisca vitripennis, assembly GCF_021130785.1. Taxonomy (NCBI): domain Eukaryota; kingdom Metazoa; phylum Arthropoda; class Insecta; order Hemiptera; family Cicadellidae; genus Homalodisca; species Homalodisca vitripennis. Next base: position 4,873 of record NW_025786617.1, read on the forward strand.
TACAGCTATGGCTTTCACTGCTCAGATTCACACATACCTCTTAACTGCATGACTGGAATATTAAACTCGGCACAGTATCGTCACGATGTTAGCGATGAGGTGTGCGGTGTGCGAATGTTGGAGACTGCGTGGGCGGTCAGGTCGAGGGTGGTACTGTGGCACAATTTACAAGCTATGCTCACTGCTCAGATTCACACATAACCTCTTAACTGCATGACTGGAATATTTAAACTCGGCACATGTATCGTCCACGATGTTTAGCGATGAGGTGTGTGAGCGTGGCGGTGAGCGTCGAGGGCTACTGGCGTGTGTTGGAGACTGCGTGGGCGTGTCAGGTCGAGGGGGTAGTACTGTGGACAACAATTTACAGGCTATGCTCACTGCTCAGATTCACACATACCTCTTAACCTGCACTGACTGGAATTATTCAAACTCGGCACAGTATCGTGTTAGCGAGGTGTGTGCGCGTGTGCGTGAGTTTTGTGTTGGAGACTGCGTGGGCGGTCAGGTCGAGGGGTAGTTATAGTACTGTGGCACAATTTACAGTATGCTCACTGCTCAGATTCACCACTTACCTTCTTAACTGCATGACTGAATATTAAACTCGGCACAGGTATCGTCCACGATGTTAGCGATGAGTGTGTGGTGCTCGTGGGTGGCGTATCTTGGGAGACTGCGTGGGCGCGTCAGGTCGAGGGGTGGTACTGTGACATAATTTACAGCATATGACTCATACCAGGTTCACACATGCTCTTAACTGCCATGGACTGGAATATTAAACTCGTCACAGTATCGTCCACGATGTTAGCGATGAGCTTGGTGGTGCGCGTGTGCGTGGACGTGTGTTGGAGACTGCGTGGGCGGTCAGGTCGAGGGGTGGTACTGTAGCACATTATCCTGCTATGCTCACTGCTCAGATTCACACATAGCTCTTAACTGCATGATGAGATATTAAACTCGGACAGTATCGTCCACGATGTTAGCGAGATGAGTGTGTGCGCGTGTTATGCGTATCTTGGAGACTGCGTGGGCGGTCAGGTCGAGGGGTTGGTACTGTGACATAATTTACAGCTATGCTCACTACCCAGGTTCACACATGCCTCTTAACTGCATGACTGGAATATTAAACTCGTCACAGTATCGTCCACGATGTTTAGCGATGAGTGTGTGTGCGCGTGTGCCGTGTGTTGGAGACTGCGTGGGGCGGTCAGGTCGAGGGGGTGGTACTGTAGCACAAATTTACAGCTATGCTCATCTGCTCAGAATTCACACATAGCTCTTAACTGCATGACTGGAATATTAAAACTCGGCCACAGTATTCGTCCACGATGTTAGCGTATGTGTGTGTGACGTGGTCGGTCGGCGCAGTGTTGGAGACTGCGTGTGCGGTCAGGTCGAGGGGTGGTACTGTTGACACATTGACAGCTATGCTCACTGTCAGGTTCACAATACTCTTAACTGCATGGACTGGAATATTAAACTCGGCACAGTATCGTCCACGATGTTTAGCGATGAGTGTAGTGAGCGATGTGCGGTATGTTGGGAGGGACTGCGTGGGCGGTCAGGTCGCAGGGGTGGTACTGTGCTACATTTACAGCTATGCTCATGTAGTTTCACAATAGCTCTTAACTTGCATGATGGAATATTAAATCGGCACGTATCGTCCACGATGTTAGCGATGTGTGTGTTGTGCGTGTGTTGAGACTGCGTGTGCTGGTCAGTCGAGGCGGTTGGATACTGTGACACAATTGTACAGCTATGTCACTGCTCAGGTTCACACATACTTTCTGAACTGCATGACTGGAATATTAAACTCGGCACAGTATCGTCCACGATGTTAGCGATGTGTGTGCGCGTGTGCGTATGTTGGAAGATGCGTGGGCGGTCAGGTCGAGGGTCTGGTACTGTGACACAATTTACAGCTAATGCTCACTGCTCAGGTTCACACATACTTCTGAACTGCATGACTGGAATATTACACTCGGCACAGTATCGTCCACGATGTTAGCTATGAGTAGTGGTGCGCGTGTGCGTGTGTTGGAGACTGCGTGGGCGGTCAGGCCGAGGGGTGGTACTGTGGCACAATTATTTACAGCTATGCCCACTGCTCAGATTCACACATACCTCTATAACTGCATGACTGGAATATTTAAAACTCGGCACTGTATCGTCACGATGTTAGCGATGTGTGTGTGCGTATGTTGGAGACTGCGTGGGCGGTCAGGTCGAGGGGTAGTACTGTGGCGACTATTTTACAGCTATGCTCACTGCTCAGATTCCCCCCCACCCTCATACTCTTAACTGCATGACTGGAATATTAAACTCGGCAACAGTATCGTGTTAGCGATGAGTGTTTGCGCGTGTGCGTGTGTTGGAGACTGCCGTGGGCGGTCAGGTCGAGGGGTGAGTACTGTGGCACAATTTACAGCTATGCTCTGCTCAGATTCACACATACCTCTTAACTGCATGACTGGAATATTAAACTCGGCACAGTATCGTCCACGATGTTAGCGATGAGTGGTGTGCGCGTTGTGCGTATCTTGGAGACTGCGTGGGCGGTCAGGTCGAGGGGTGGTACTGTGACTTAATTTACAGCTATGCTCATACCAGGTTCACACATGCCTCTTACTTGCATGACTGGAATATTAAACTCGTCACAGTATCGGTCCCACGATGTTAGCGATGTGTGTGTGCGCGTGTGGGCGTGTGTTGGAGACTGCGTGGGCGCGTCAGGTCGAGGGGGGTAAGGTTGGTACTGTAGCACAATTTACAGGCTATGCTCACTGCTCAGATTCACACATACCTCTTAACTGCATGACTGGAAATATTAAATCGGCACAGTATCGTCCTCGATGTTAGCGATGAGTGTGTGCGCGTGTGGTATCTTGGAGACTGCGTGGGCGGGTCAGGTCGAGGGGTGGTACTGTGGCACAATTTACAGACTATGCTCACTGACTCAGATTCCACACATGCCCTCTTTAACTGCATGACTGGAATATTAAACTCTCGGCACAGTATCGTCCACGATGTTAGCTATGAGTAGTGTGCGCGTGTGCGTGTGTTGGAGACTGCGTGGAGCGGTCAGGCCGAGGGGTGGTTACTGTGAGCAACAATTTTACAGCTATAGGCTCACTGCTCAGATTTCACACATACCTTCTTAAACCTGCATGACTGGAATATTAAACTCGGCACAGTATCGTTCCACGTTGTTAGCGATGTGTGTGTGTGCGAGATGCGTATTGCTGTGTGGAGACGCTGACGAGTGGGCGGTCAGGTCGAAGGGTGGTACTGTGGCACAATTTTACAGCTATGCTCAATGCTCAGATTTCACCACATACCTCTGAACTGCATGGACTGGAATATTTAAACTCGGCACAGGTATCGTCCCACGATGTTAGCGCGGATGAGTGTGTGCGCGAGTGGCGTATTGTTGGAGACTGCGTGGGCGGTCAGGTCGGAGGGTTAGTACTGTGGCACAATTTACAGCTATGCTCACTGCTCAGATTCATCACATACACCCTCCTAACTGTATGACTGGAATATTAAACTCGGGCACAGTAACGTGTTAGCGATGAGTGTGTGCGCGGTTGTGCGTGTGTTGGAGACTGGCGTGGGCGGTCAGGTCGAGGGGTGAGTACTGTGGCACAATTTACAGCTATGGTCCAACTGCTCAGATTCACACATACCTCTTAACTGCATGACTGGAATATTAAACTCGGCACAGTATCGTCCACGATGTTAGCGATGATTGATGTGCGCGTGTGCGTATCTTGGAGACTGCGTGGGCGGTCAGGTACGAGGGGTGGTACTGTGACATAATTTACAGCTATGCCCACTGCTCAGGGATTCACACATGCCTCTTAACTGCATGACTGGAAATTATTAAACTCGGCACAGTAATCGTCACCACGATGATTAGCGCATGAGTTCAAGTTCAAGTTCATAGTTCAAGTTCAAAAATTACCTTTATTCAAACACCAAGTTTTAAACAATATTACAGTACAAATTTTACTCCCAGTGCGGCTTCCAGTCAGCGCGTGCGGGAGTGGAGTTTGATGAAGATGCAGTCTTAATTTCAGTCCCCCATTTTCACACCTACTTGCTGTACACTATCCAAACGTATACCATGCAATTAATTACTCATCGTTAATATATCTTATCCAAGATGTTAAATTAATTTAAAGGTCTATAAACACTTGCTATATAAAGTAAATACGTAAACTAAAACATGCATTATTTTGTTAAATATTTCTGCAGTGCAGGACCATACAATATATGTCCTTTAAATTTTTAAAAATTTAAAAAATTATTCAATCAAAATTTTAAATATAATACATAACGCCAAACAACAAAATGAATAAAACGTAACAGAAGAAATATAATACAATATAAAATATTCAAATCAATCAAATGCAATAAATAAATATATATATATATATATATCTATATATATAATATATATAGTATATACTACTAACAGGTTTAAATAAATAAATAAGGTAAATCATTTAACAGTGCTAAATAAAATTAAATAAGTAAATATTAAACAGGTTAAATCAATAAAATAAGTAAAAATCTAACAGGCTTAAATAAATAAATATGCCTAAATACTAAATTAATTATGTAAATATCAAACATGCCAATAAATAATTGAAATCAAATAAACACAAGGTAAAGATGGTTAACAGTTTGCATATAGGCATGAAATAAAACCAAACAACGATGTACAGCAGTAACTAAGGCACATGCATATTCTGGCAGTCTTGCTTAACAAAAACTCAATTGCTTTCATCTTTACTTTTGGTCTTCTTTTCAAATATAATATTTTGGGCCACTATGCGTCAAGAAACACTATTTATATCATGCTGAGGTCCCAGATAGCAAAACTTGATTGCCTGCTGCGTTCTTTTTGTTAACAAAAAGGTATTTTAACAAAACAGGTTTTGACATAGATCTAGTAAAGCAGATTATAATTTGTCCTAAATTCAAATTGGGCCAAGATATTTCTGGAATACTGCATGATTACATGAGTACTGATAAAAAGCTGTCTAAATCTAAAAATATTATTTTCTAACCAAATAAGTGGCTCTATTCTATCCATGTGCTTTACAATTGTATAATTATTCTGATCGAGAGCATTCCTTTGGTTCATAACAAATGGTAATTTAAATAAGTTGTGAAGGTCCCCCCATAGTGCACAATACCAAACACTCAGCACGGCTCTCAATACCAGGGAAAGATAGACATTTTTTAATTGATAACTGATATGCAAAATTCCCTCAGGTGCATAAAGAAACATAGTTTTACTTTTCTAAGCTTTTTTGACAGGAAATTTATATGGTGAGATCCCATTTATAGAACATTTAATCTACGTACAAACCTAAATTACTGTCACACGAATCTACTACATATCTATATTAACTACCAATAACAACATAATATAATAAACATTGGAGTGCCCCGTGTGGTGAACAAAATAAATTATATTCATTTCTTAAAAATTCAATTTGAAGAGTGAATGGTCCAAAAAATATTAAAGCATTTTAGATTTAACTACTGTTAATTAAAATTTTATGTGTTTGAGTAACCAATTAGAAAATTTTGTCCCAGATCTTTTGCAATTTGTGGAGACTTTTCAATGGCCTCTCTCTGTTATATGACCAGAGCACACATACTATGCATGTGGCTCATCAGCGATATGACAAATACCGCGATGAGTACCAATTTCCAAGTCCAAAAGTATCATTTTATTAGACCCCGATGTGAAAAAACATAATGGGGGCCCAACACCCCCCCCCTGAGCTGTGCGACGTGGTATAATTCTCAGAGGACTACTCAAGCAAAACTTCTGTTTATTTTTTTACCACTTGTCCTCCTACCTTTTGCAGAAGGTATTCCCAGCCCAGGAAGACGAGCGGAGACACACCATAACCATAGTGCCTGAGATTTTTTTCAATATCAAGATTTCTTATGTCCTAATACATCCAAATGCCTTTTTGAAAATCCAAGATATATAAACGGCCATTACGTGTGAACGTATAATTATCTGATGGTTTAACAATTGCGGTTACATGCTTTTCTAATGGCTAAATCTGTACCCCTACCAGGAAGGATAACCATATTGGTACTTAGAAAACAGTATGAGTCTGTTACAAAAATTAGTCCCAAATATTCTTATTTTTAATTTAATGTCGTCAAAATACTTTACGCAATGACATTAATCACTGAGATAGGACGGTACACGATGACATATCTGGAGCTATTCACCAGATCTATAAAAACTGAACGTACAAACAGAGGGCTAGTCTTTAAATTCATCTGGTTACTCGTCCTTGAATTTAATGATTTTTGTAAACATGCTGTACATTAAAATAAAGATGAGGAGTCAAAATATATCTATTAGTTACTTTTCACTCACAACTATACATTGTATGCCATCTAACACCTGGATACTGTCGCTTATTTTCTCATTGACTTTAATAACATTAATCAACTATCTTCAAAGGTACAGATCAACATTTATACAAAACAATAAATTTCATGCTCATTATGATTAATGCAATCAAATAATAAACTCACACCCAAAACGCCCTCTATGTTTTCAATTTAGAAAATTACAGTAAACTAGTGTAGGAGTATGTTTATTAAATTCAATTACCTATACCACAAATTTCAATTTACTCTGCTACATTGAACCAACTCGTCCTGCTGATGTTTCTATGAACATCTAATGATTTCTTTTTATTTTTAACCAATTCCCTTCATTTAATGAACACTCCAGTTCTTTACCTTGAATCAACCTTTACCAGTCATCAAGTCCAAGGACATGAATAATAATGCATTTTTTGCTCTCCTTAAGTTGAGCTAGTTACATATTTTGAAAATTTTATTACATTCTATATTTTAAATCTAAGTTGTTATTCTATTCCTAGAATCAAGTCTCGTTATATAGGACATAAGTTTTTCCTGGATTAATTAATCTAATTAGAGTACTATCTTGTAACCCACTCCTTGTTCTTCTTTTAGGTTTTTAACTATTGTAATTTTTTGAGGGTACAATGAAGGATTTAAATAACAATCATTATAAGGTTGTTATAAAAATTAGCATACACCTTAAAATTCATTTTATTTTACGACTGATACACATACATAGTCCAGTCTTAGCACAACTGTTAATTGCCTTTTAAAGATTGCGCGTTACTCTACTATTACTACAGATTTGGCGGTTGCTTCTACATTTTTTAAAAACTCTGATAAAGTAAATATGCAAAGCATAATGATGGTCTGTAATATGCACCATTTACAACATTGACTTTTGATACATATAATAATTTTGTGCTTCTTCACAAGCGACATGATCTAAATAACAGGATTTAATTATTATTTAACCAATTCTGGTTGGTGTTATTAATTAAACTGTTGAAACCGTAATGTCGAAATAACATTTAAATATTTCCTTACAGGAGGAATTATTATTTTTTAAGGAGGACAAACGTTAACATCCCTTACAATAAGTGTTGGATTAAATTTGACTTATTTATAAATATGATTTCAAAATAAAGTGCTCTATATCGCGATTAAATGTGAATTTACACTGTCTGTAAACACCATACAAGGAAGATCCGGAGTTTCTTATTTATTGTGCATGGACATCGTTTAGACACTGTTGATATTACCCTCGGCTAGTGGGGAGGACAGGATACAGCTAGATAAGATAGTTAAGCGCTTAGCGATGACTCAACATACATACAGACCACCTAGCCCGCGCCATGGTCTCATCTTGGACCTTGGCTGCCAACAAACATGTCATATACCTCCACCCGGGTCCCCCTTGCTAGTGCTGTCTGATATTTATTATCTCTCGCGGCGACTTTTAATCCAAAATCTTCCGTCTCGAGAACAAATTTAAATTATAAGTTTCTGGATATACTTTGGTAGGATAAATATGTTAATTTCGTTCACAAAATGTTTTTCTAATGGCCTTCGAAGTGTTAGAAGCTACAAAGATTCTATAATTTATTTACACGATGTTATGCAAAATACGTTAGTTTTATTTAAATTAGGCTATCTATGCGTGTTTATAATTGTCCTGGTTATTTACTGTCTTGCCGGTTTGCTCACACATTACTGCCGACTGCTGACTGCCTCTTGCTCCATTATAACTATAGTTTTGTCAATCTGTTCCAGCTGAGGGTTACACGTATTCTGTTCCCATCTATCATATCCGTTTGACAAATATTTTTCTCTCTTTGGTTCCAGACATATTGTCCAGCCAACATTCCCTACAGCCCTTTTTTGCATTTAAACAGTAAGGTTGTGGTGTATGCAAAGGTGTCAAATGTTCCATTTACCATACACATTAGGGTCACTGACGCTTATCTTGTGTTGTGTGGGCTGCAGATGCAGTTGCCGGGCTTGTGCGTCGCCCCAGTTAGTGTCTCCTCTTCAAAATCTAGTTAGATTTTATCCTTGGTGATTTTCTTACAACAGCTATTTAAGAACCATGTACCTCGAAGTCTGACCTGTTTCCGAGAGAAAACTGTTACTACAATATGGCTTAGGACCCCGATCACGCCTAGTTTGGTTATTTCTATGCATAGCTTGAATTATCATTGGGAAAGAGTTTAGTAAGGTAACTTTCTACAACTTTTGAATAGATTTCTGCTATAACATCATTCAATATTCTCATTATTTATCTTCTGGGACTCCATCAAGTATTTGAAATATGATCCTGTTCCTGTTGTACTTGTTCCAAAATCATCTAATTGAAGTTTGTATAACTGAGGCAAACTTCCTTTTTGAGTTTTTCGATTTTTCTCTCTCACTAATAATCGGTCTTGGGGGAATCCTGCTAATTAGACGCTCGTGACCTGAAGAAGCCATAGTTTTTTATTTGACGTTCTCCATATTCATCAATCTTTCGAGAGGAAAAAAAATTCCATAGACCTTTTTGTTTCCCTTAAATTTCGTTTATCTGTTAGTACACCAAACGTATTTTTCAATTGTGCAAACTGTTTAACTTAATTGTCTCCTTTCCATTTTACTATAAAAATTCACCTATGCAGGTTTTTCTATGAGATATATTACTGCTAACCTCTCCTTATTAAGCATTTTTGCTAGATTCCATTACTAGTTATCCTTGGGAATTTTACTTTTAACTCGTAATTACTTGAGTTGTGTGCGCGTGGGTGCGTGTGATGGAGACTGCGTGGGCGTGTCAGGTCGAGGGGTGGTACTGGTAGCCACAATTTACCAGCTACTGCTCACTGCTCAGATTCACCAACATTACCTCTTAACTGCATGACTGGAATTATTAAACTCGGCACAGTATCGTCCCCACGATGTTCAGCGATGAGTGTTGTGCGTTGCGGTGTCCGTGTGCTGTGTTGTTGGAGAAAATCGTTGCGTGGGCGGGTCAGGTCGAGGGCTCGTAGTGGTACTGTGGCACAATTTTACATGACTATGGCTGCACTGCTCAGAATTCACACATAAACCTCATTAAAAACTGCGCATGAACTGCGAATATTAAACTCATCGAGCAACGGGAGTATGGATCCCAACGATGTTATCGATGAGATGTTTGCGTTGTGTTGAACCCCCCCCCCCCCCCACCCCCCCCCCCCCCCATCCCTTTAGGGAACTGCTGTGGGACGGGCTCAGGTCGAAGGTGGTGGTTACTGTGGGCACAAAATTTTACAAGCTAATGACTCGAGCTGCTCCAGATTCACACATACCTCTTAACTTGCATGAAGCTGCGAATATTAAACTCGAGCACAGTATCCGATCCACGATTTTTAGCGCGATGAGTGTGTGCGCTGTGTGCGGTAATGTTGGAGACTGCGTGGGCGGTCAAGGTTCCGAGGGGTAAGTACTGTGGCACAATTTTACACGCTAATGCATCATCTGCTCAGATTCCATCACACATTACCTCTTAACTGCATGACTTGGAATATATAAATTCTCGGCACAGTATCGTGATTAGCCGAGAAGTGTGTGCGCTGTGTGTCGTGTGTTGGAGACAGCAGTGGGCTGGTCATGGTCTAGGGGTAGTACTGTGGCACAATTTACAGCTATGCACACTAAACCCAGGATCACACATGCCATCTTAACCTGCATGACTGGAATATTAAACTCGTCACACGTATCGTCACCGATGTTAGCGATGGAGTGAGTGCGCGTGTGCGTATCTTGGAGACTGCGTGGGCGTGGACAGGTCGAGGGGTGGTAATGTAGCACAATTTTACAGCTATTGCTCACTGCTCAGATTCAAACATACCTCTTAACTGGCATGACTGGAATATTAAATCTCGGCACAGTATCGTCCACGATGTTAGCGATGAGTGCTGTTGCGGGTTGTGCGTGACTGTTGGGAGACTGAAGGTCGGGGCGTTCAGGACGAGGGGTGGTACTGTGGCACATTTTACAGCTATGCTCAAAATGTCAGATTCACACATACCTCTTATTGCATGAATGGAATATTAAACTCGGCACAGTATCGTCCGCACGGATGTTAGCGATGTGTGTGTCTGCGTGTGTTGGAGGACTGCGATGGGCGGTCCAGTTCGAAGGGTGGTACTGTGGCACAATTTACAGCTTATGCTCAATGCTCAGATTTCCACACATACCTCTGTACTGCATGACTAGATTATTAAACTCGGAACAGTATCGTCCACGATGTTAGCGTGGAGTGTGTGGCGCGTTGTGCGTTTATGTTGGTGACTGCGTGGGTGGTCAGGTTCGAGCGGGTAGTACTGTGGCACAATTATACAGCTATTGCTCACTGCCTCAGATTCACACATTTCCTCTTAAATGCATGACTGGAATATTAAAACTCCCGGTACAGTAGTCGTCCACGATGTTAGGCGATGAGTGTGTGCGCGTCGTGCGTATCATTGGAGACTGCGTGGGTCGGTCAGGTAGAGGGGGTGGTACTGAGACATAATTTAACAGATATGATCACTACCAAGGTTCACACATGCATCTTAACTGCATGATCTGGAATATTAAACTCGGCACTGTATCGTCAACGACAATGTTTGCGATGAGTGTGTGCGACGTGTGCGTGTGTTGGAGAAATGCGTGGGCGGGTCAGGTCGAGGGGTGGTACTGCTCTCATAATTTACAGCTATGGCTCACTAATCTGGTTCACACCATACCTCTGAACTGAATGACTGGAATATAAACTCAGAAAAATATCTTCTACCAATGTTACCGATGTATTGTGTCGAGCGAGATGTGTTATGTGAGACTGCGTGGGCGGATGCTGTTACAGGCAAACTTCATGTAGGCGAAAGTTATGTGATCCATTTTAGTACAAAGAACACGTTGGTTTGTAAATCGTTGACGTAAAATAAGATTTCATAGTAGTTATTTTTAATGGTGAAACTTTATGAATTTAGGCACAATCGATGAAGTCTGTATTAAAAACATAAAATCAATTCTCACTTTATTTTCTACATTTTCCTTTATGTATCGTTTAGAAGAAGGTTTTGTTGAAAATTTGGCTTTAGCCATTTTGATATCAATGAAATATTAATGTAATATTTCATAGGCTGCTTTGTTTCGTTTATTGTATAAAGTCAATGTATTGCAATTGTCTGCACTCTAGAACTTATCGAAAGCTTTATGCTTTGAATTCACAGACCAATGGAACACTCTGATAAATAGTGACAGAAATACATTCTCCGTTTTCCTAAGTGTGTTTATATTGGGGGTATATAACGTAGCGTATGTGCAAATTAATAACCGGTATAAAAAGTAATCTTACGAATATCTTCGTTTGCACGCTGTATTTCGTTTATCAATTATTCCAGCCATTCCAAACTCAAAAAATTCATAATTCCGTTATCAATTAAACCAAGAGAAAAACTAAAAAGTTATATGGAAACCCTTATAACTCTTTCCCAAAAAAAAAAACGGGGTTTGTTACAATAATCAATAATTGCTGTATAACGTCTGTTTTCGAGGTTTATATTACATGTATATACATAATAAATTGTGTCACGTAGATTAGAATTTATGGACCAATTTCAAAATAAATTAGGTATTAAAATAATATGAATTATTGGCGCTAAATATCTTGATCTAAGGGACATTGGCCTGCTCGGTACACCATATCGTTATAAAATTGTGGTCTTTCAATTATCTTTTTTTCAATTTCATAGCTCTGTTATTTATGGTCTAGGGAAGTTAAAAAAAAGTTGAAATGAATTACACATTTTCATTTTTTAAACATTTTATTATATTAATATTGTTTATGTAAAATCCAGGAGAAAAGAAAATTATTGATTTTTCAGCTCAAAATTTACCTACTTCGCCCCAAACTGAGTAAGGAAGGACTATTAATTCATTAAATATTATTGTTTAACGTGTTTTGGATTTATCATTTCTGAGATGCTCAGTAACGTAGTTTTCAAGGTGTGTTGGTGCCACGTTCGAATATTCTCACTCTGGTATTGTTTGTCTGTCAGACACAATTCGACCTGTGCCAGCCTTACCTTTATGGTTGCAGTTAATGTTGGAGGGAGCGCAACCAAAATAGTGTTACGCTTCTACGGTTTGCCTCTTTGCATCTTGCTAGGCAGTGAAGTTGAAGGCGTGTGAACTTTGTCTTTGCTAAAGTTTTGGTGAAATTGAAGTGCCGCAGTGGGTTTCCAAAGTGCCTAAGAGCTCTGATGGCAT
>NW_025786618.1:0-16022 GCF_021130785.1 Homalodisca vitripennis
TCTATTCTTTCGTCTTCATTCTTTCATATCGGTCTACAGGATGTCTGGCACATATTTGTGCCGCTTGGTCTCTCGGTATGTTCACAATTTCTTCCTTGGTGCAGCTTCAAGGTCTCAGGTCCAAAAAAGCCATGACCCAGTCAAATTGAACAAGAGGCTATGGTGTCATGTTTGTAGAATAAGATAGAAGAAGCGGAAAACAACTTTCTTCACATGTTCCAGCTGCACAGATGATTAAAGGGGCAATAAATTCGGACTTTGCATGCCAGAGTGTTTCAGTGCAATGGCACAAGTGAAAAACTAAAACAAAAAGTTTGTTACCTAAGACATTTTTATTTCCTAACTGTTTTATGTCAAAGATAAAAATGTAGCTCACCTAAATGAAGTTTTATAAATAAGAGACATTTGTGTGTGTGTGTGTTTTTTTATAAACATATTCTGCTATTTCCAAAGTGTTTATCCAAAGATCTTGTTTTAGTTTGTACAATACACATAACTACATGTCAACACTCGTTTTTATTATTTTCCCAATGTGTCCTAACACAGTTTTGGCAGTTTTTACTTGATTTTCAACTAGAAAATGATTATATTTGAGGTCAAGCCTAAGCCTAATTTTTTGCTACTGACCGACCGGCACATATATGTGCCACTAGCCAAAATGTATACAACGTAAAAAAAAGGATGTGGAATCAATTAAACGTTTGCCTAAGGCTACAAAATGAATATATAAATTGATTTGAACAAAGTTGTACTCTTGGGCTACGGTAATGACCACACTACTTTGAGCTGGTCTGTAGAGAAGTGCCCAACTCATACAATGGTGGTCTATTCTTAATGGACCTACCGGCACATATATGTGCCGGTTGGTAGCGAACGTGTTAATCACCTCCGTTCCCAGAAGCTTTATTGCACTTAGAGCTGCTGTGTTCATCACCTCCTGCTCCAGAAAAGCGTTATCCCAGAACCACTCCAAGTGCCAGAGTTGGACAGGAGCTCATTGCCCCTTTGATGCTTACTCAAGCTAACCTTTGAAGTCTCTGTAATTTCTTAGCAACTTTTTTTTTGCTCTACTTTCCGACCACGGAGACTCATGCAGCATATGTGACCATTGGTTGTGATTTTATTATGGTTTGACAGATCCAATAAATCATTTTCAGGCCCGGCGACAGGATTCTCGGGCCCTATGCAATCATGAAGACCGGGGGTCCCCCCCCCCAAAGATTCAACAGGCAACCAACCTAATTACATTAAAATTCACCCCCCCCCCAACGTTAGAACAAAATTCCCATATTGGTTATATTACATAGCAAGCATTATTTTATTCCAAAACTTACTACTCCATTACTTGATTTACTTATTTGTTAAATGATTCACTTCTTCAAAATTATGCCAAATCCGTGATTTTTCCTGTATTTACTTCAATTTAAGTTATATAAATAAATGTTGCTAACACAAATGGAAAGAATTGAGGTTTATAATTATGTAAGTGATTATTTTTTTACTATTAAATCAATACAAAACAAAACTCACTGAACTTAATTAAAATCAAAAACACCATCCTTAAAAAATAAACACTTAATGAACTAAATGGACAAAACATAATTAACAAAGAAATAATAATCATTAAAATTAAAGTTCAACTTGTGTCGCTCTCCTTTTTTAGTAGAAAACAAAACTTAATGATAGGTTCCTGGAAAACCTAATGAAAACAAAAAACTAAATATCATTGAACAATCACTTAACGAACAAAACTAAAAAAAATTAAATGAAACAAAACCTAATGAACATTGTACAAAACATAAATTGAAAATTAATAAAGAAACATTGGGCTATGTTACTCACTAACATTAAACATGACTAAAACACAACTCGTCGGGCCTTCTTCCCAGCAAAGTCTTCTATAATGTCGTCATATTTCAAACTACGTGCCAAATCTTGACTCCATGGCTAGAATACTCAGGTCATTCATTGCGGTCTTGCGTCATCGTAGAACTGATTTGCACTTTTAATTCTTTTCATCAAAACTGAAGCTCCTCTCCCCTTGGCTGACAGATACAGGTATGCAACAGAACAACCGGATCGCTGTAGTGTATATTTGGAAATAAACTATCTAGTTTGTTCTTCCTTAGAGCGTTTATTAGACTTAATGGTTGAAGAGTTTGTTCCCCCAAGTTAGTGCGGATGAATCGATTTTCAAATGTTTAAATTCATTTAAAAATTCCATCTCAATATCCTCTTTGTATGTTTGACACAGACTCAAACATTGCTGCTCAATAAAAACTAGTCGTCTTCCTCAATATATTTCCAAAGACATTGGAAAAGGTTGCTGATTTTTTCCAGCAAACTCGAATCTCTGAGACAGTCCCCCTAAGACTGAGTCTAAGATCTTGAAGAAGACATCAATCCTAAAACAGTTCCTCTTCGTTTTTTAATTGATGTTCCGTGCCGTCCCTTGTTTCGTCATGAAAAATCTTTCTTTTCTTTAATCTTTTTTCCTTAAAATCAGTTTTCGCAATCTACACTCTCAGCCATGTTGCCTGCCACTTAGCTTGGCCTCAGTGTAGAGATTGCTCCATCTGTCTCTCAGTACTTTTAGTTCCTCTATTAAATCATTTCAGATTTTTTTGTTTCAAACGTCTAGAGTTGTTGATCGGGCTTGTAATACTTTATTTTTGTTGTCTATTGCAACAAGCACCTTTAGCCATATTGTCGACATCATGATACATTCGAACGATTGGTAGATATTTCAATAGCCCTTTCAGATCTGTCTTGCATTCTGCAGATAGGATTCAGTTCTTTACAATCATTGAGGGCGGCATTGATGATGAGAGGCAAATGCTTTACGAAAGGGCGCCCCACTATCTACTCGGGCTGACCATCTCGTTTGAGAAATATACTGTGCAGAGAGAAGAGCCTATTCTGTTTTCTAAGTACTCCCATCTTTTGAGGGCTTCTAGAAAAGAAGTTATACGTCTTTTGCAGCATGCCAAAAAATGTTGTAGTAGCTTCCTCGCAGCATTCAGCAGCATTAACCCCCACACAGGTTGAGGTATGTGCGGCACAGTTATTATAAAAAGCCAAATTGTTGGTCTCCATTATGATGGCTTGGGCACCTTTGTATATTCCAGCCATATTGGATCCATTGTCGTACCCCTGGCCTCTGCATTCCTTCAACGGAATTGAGTGTTTTGTTGAGCTCGCTAATAATCAACTTAGCCACACTTCCATTCCAGTTTTTTTGTTACACAGTCAACAAAATTTAAAAAAAATCGTTCGCCAAATTTTTAAATTCTGATTCACAATTTAAGAGATATCTCAAGATCAACGTTGTTTGTCAGTTCAGTATGTGAGGCTATCGGGGTAGAGTCAGCAATAATAGCATAATATTTTGATTTCTTCCTTTCTTCCAATACCTTCTGTCGAACTCTTTCCCCACTGATAAACTTGAATGAATTCATTTTGAGAAGTCTTTAGACAGATAATGAGCTTGAACACGTATTTTCCCTCTTCTTGGGCCTTTTTTACTTTTGCAATATGTTCTCTTTTAGTAAAGGGGTCATATTCCGCTAACAGCTCTATCAGGACCCAGAAAGTATTCCATTGTTGGGATCCCAATTTTTTCAGAGAGGTCCCTCTGAGAGCTAATCCTCGCTCTCCAAGGAACATGACGCACGGAGAGCAATCTTTTGAAATATATCGCCTCCAATATTTGGTTCTTGAAGCCAGTTCTGAGTCGAGTTGAGAATGTATGTCTGATCCATCACTTAGCCTCCTTTCTAACTCTCTCCATTGGATGTAGCAATTTTTTGTGGGAAGCGCTGGTTTCATGCAAAGGTAGCTTGTTGTAAAGCTTCCGCCATCCATATTCCTTTTTCCATCCATCGTTACTTAACAAAACTGACTTATTTGAATCGTGTTTTTCACCCCCACTATTATTATTGAAAAGTCTACATGGAAAACAAAATAAGGACTCAGCGCAGTCTCACTCCATACAAGCCAATCTCTTCTGACGCTCTCATACCGTTCGGCCTTTTTGAAAAAAGAACCGTTTTTGGAAACAGCTCTTTTTCCTACACTTGGCAGATCTGACGGGCATCAAAGATGGACCCATTTTCACTAAAGTCTCAATCACACTGTCAGTCACCAACCTTGTTTTTCAGAAGTCTCCAAATCTGAACTGGTAATTATAGTTCCTAACCCGAATATCGAATCTACATTAGCATTTAGAATGTCACGATTGTGATCTTCCAAAACAATATCATCTTTAGGATCAGGTTCTGAGGTAAAGCTATCTACCATTGTTTCTCCTTCATCAGCATTAGGCCTACAGCTTTCAAGCATCTTCGCTGTCTTCAGTATTAGGGTGTTCATGAAAACTGTGAGAAACTTCGCAAAGTTTCTCCCTGGCGGCGCCAGGGTCGTTAGGAGGGCCGCTGTTAGAACTAGTTGTAGCTACGTCTACTTTGATTCCAGACGTCAAATAATGTCCACTGGATCCTTTATTTGAACTTTCAATTTTCTTTTGCCTTTCTTTAAACGTTTTTGAGCACCAGATTTATGTTTGTAAGTGTCACATTTTTGAGATATAACGGTGTTTTTTATGCGAAGATGATGATAAAAATACTGTGAATGGACCTAAAAATAAATATCTTGGATTAGTCAAGAATAATAAATTGATGTGGGCAGATCATAAAATAATATTTTGAAAATAGAATTTTAGAACCTAAATATCAAAATACCAAATTTAAAAATGTATCAAATTGATCATAAACACTATTAGACAATTAAAAATTAGTATTGATTACTAGGCCTAAACCGAGCAGTTGCTAAAATAAATACGGAATGTAAATTATCAAACGCTGCGTTTTAAAGTAGTTAATGTATCTCAAACTGGGCTAAAACTAATCAAAAAACCGTACAGGTGCAATCACAGGACACGTGAGGGGATGTGATGAGTCATTGAGCTATTTTCGGATACTGTATCGCTTGCTGCGCTCTCACTCAGATTTCCAAGGTCAAGTTTTTTAAGACGTTCACCCAGCGATCTCTATTGTTTACCTGTCTTGCCAACATATTGGGGGTTTACTTCCTGTTTCTCTCTCTGTTTATCCTGTCCTCACTCCCCATTCCTCTCTCGTAAACTGCGCAAACTAGTGATGCGATTGCGTCGCCTCAAGTTGGTTTGTCATAACAACCAATATATCAGCCAACGAGCCAACCACGAAACAATACCAAACTATGTCGTCATTGAATAATATTTTCTACGTGCTAACGTGCATACTGCATACAAGCATGTGAACAACCACAAAAGGAGTGAGCGATGATGAAGCCGTCGTTCTCTCTGATTTAATAGGATAAACTTGATTAATTGAAACTTAAAACGACGTTCAGTAGCAGTAGCAAACCGAATTTATGTGTTGTTTTTTTAATTTTTTAACCATCCTACTCCTCATATGTTTTAGTTTAGATTTAGATACACAGTAACGTCAGTAACATTTATAATTTCACGTCTTATTACATAGGTACGTTTTATAAGACGATTACAACGTCTCAAATTTTGCAGCCAGTAATAATTAAGTTTATTGTGAATTATTTTTTGCTGTTATGGAACCTTGTTGATCGTCTTAAAGGTTAACACCAGCCGCTTGGTATACTCGGAGTTTAAAGACTGTAGCCTAATTTATTTTATGAAAAACTGATTACTGTATAATTCAAATTTATAATGAGGGGGTTAAAAATCATGGCTCCACATGGGTTGGGCTGGTGGACCCCTGGTCCCAGGCCTGGGCCCCTGGGGGCCCGGCTCTGTCCCTAATTTTATATATTTTACAATTTTTATTTTATTATGTTTATATTATAATCATCAGTTAAAATAAAAATCTGCGTTACATTAAAATTAAAAATCTCATGTTTTAATTATGCCCTACAGCATGACAAGTGAACAGAAGGAGCGGGCCCTGAGCCTGATCCTGGTAACAGGGCCCGCAATCAAATGTGGGATCCATGGTAAAATTTATTCAGTTTTTTAATTTTTTCGGAAATTTGGAACTTATTTTCTAAAATTAAATGATAAAAAATATTTACTAACTCACCTGTATGTTTCTTTAATTCACGGTTAAATCAATCTCAATCTCCTTACAACAACAACAAACAACAACAAACCTAATTAAGCACGACAACAAACTAAAACTAGAAGTGTACAAAACAACCAATCACGATAACTTAATAAAACCATTACCACCAGCAACCAGCATAGAAATGCAAGATTGAAAGAAACATTAGTTTATTATCGTGTCGGTATCACTGTCATCCGACGCTCAGGTTGCAACTTGTAGTGAGCAAGGATGGGGAGGGGCCGGGAGGGGAGGGGGTGGAGAAGAGTTCACTGCCTTCGCGTCTGGGCGATGCGGACCCCGGGCCCGACGTCTGACAGCCACAACCACAACGGTTCGCGCCACCTCAGTGTTTACAATTTTAATTGGTTTTAAATCGGAGCAAAGAAAGTAGTTTAAATTAACATTGCATGTTATTTCCTGAATATTTTCACCGCAACAGGCCCTGGGCCGATGGTAATAGGGCAATGATAAAAAAAAAATAAAATACATATTTTTAGTCGGCCCGGGCCCCCTGTGGCCCCGGGCCCCTATGCATTTGCCCCCCCATTGCCCCCCCCTGTCGCCGGGCCTGATCATTTTGGGTTTCAGTCCCCAGTTCAGTCCAAAGAGTGTTTTACAGGCCCCAAGTGCCTTTTGTCGCTTTAGCCTATTTTGTTCTCAATATGTGGGTTCCAGGTCAGCCTCTCATCCAGAACTACGCCTAGATACTTGACAGAGTGTTTTTATTCCTGATGGCTTCCAGAACAGGTTGTACAAGCTAGAACTTTCTTTTTCTGGTAAAGGTTATAATACTTGTTTTAGATGGGTTAATCCGTTAATCTCCATGACACCAGTTGCTTATATACTATCCTCTTGACAGCATATGGTAGCCGGATAGCTGTTCCAGAGCTGCTCCATGGATTAATATGCTACTCGGTCGAAAGCTTCTTCAACTGTCCATTTCTTTGAAGGTGACCACCACCGTAGTTGTCTTACCTTCGATGTATGCATGTTGATACCGACGTAGTGGGTAATACCTGGAAGGTTTCATCCCTTATGTGCCTATTAATTATTTTTTATAGTTTTTACCGTGAAGGAGGTTAGGCTTGTAGGTCTGTATGAGTTGGTTTGAGACTGATCCCTGTCCTTTTCTCGCACATACACCACAAGTGCCGTCCTCCAGTTCTATGGAATAAATCCTAGGGCATCACTGCTTCTTAATAGAATAGTGAGTGTGTCTAGTAGAATATCTAGCCCTTCTTGGAGAAGGGCCGGGAAAACTACATCCGCCCCAGGAGATTTAAATGGCTTAAGAGATCTTATGTCCATTTAATCCTCTGATTATGTAAAAATTCGTTTTAATTGTTGTCTGGATTTAGCAACCTACCGACCAGAGAATAAAAATCCTCATTTCGAGGTTAGAGACCGTCTGGAAAGTGCGACTCCAACAACAGTTCTATAGTCTTCCATTTGGTTCACTGTAAGGCCACCATTGGCTTTTACTAAGGACCCCAAAAATTATAGTGATCAATTTGGAGGGTTTTCATATAAGCTTGGCAGCCTCCTGTGGGCTGTTAATGTTTAACAAAAAAATCCTCCAGATTCTTCTTTTTATTTTTCCTAATTTTTTTCTTGAACTCATGTAGGGCATATTGGTAAGAGATAAAGTCATCTATCCTTTTTTCATATTTGAGAATTTTACGGATTTTGTTTTTGAAGTGTTTCTAATCTCCTAGTCCACCAAGGCACGTCTTCTTTCGCCCTGTTTTTTTTTTCTAAAGGAGGCCGTTTTTGGTCATAATAATCGTTTTGCTAAAAAATTTAAATAATTTAAATTTTAGGGGGAGGTCCGGACCCCTTAGATCCCTTATGTCTGCCTTAGTAATGAAACAGTCGTTAACCATCAGCTAATTTATACTTGATGTAACTCGATATTGTGGATTTTTATGCTGTGAAGTATTATTGTCCACATGCAAGAATTCTCGGTAACTCACCACTTTGCAACTGTATATATCTAAACAACAGTATTCTCAAGTTACAGGAACACTTGGGGTCTGAAAGTTGAATTTCAGTTCATGGTAAAACTCTCATCAAACGTATAGTCTAATCAAATTCATGGATATTTTTAATTCTGCTAAAGTTATGCGTGTAGGTGTAGTTTAATTAAAATAAAATATTGCATGGTTCTTTTTTTTAACCTTTTTCAAAATTGATTACACATTGTATTTTTAAAATGTTGCCTTCATAAATAGAGAAGTTAAAAAAAAAAAACTGTCTATCGCAATACTGTTTTTTGATGAATGCAAAACAACTGCCTTTAAAGGCCCTACCCTACAAAGGAGGTCCTGAAGTTTTTTCACTGATGGTTCACGTGGTCCTAGGCTCTAGGGCAGGATAAGGAATACATTGGACCTGGAGTTGACATGGCTGTGCCCCCAGGAAGACATGCCACGGGTTTTCAGGCGGAGGTCATGGCAATAGACTCAATGTTTCCAGAAGACTCATACAATTGAGGACAAAAGGATTACCATACCTAATACTTTCTGATAGTCAGGCTGCACTGAAGGCACTGGATTACCTGTTCGTTTGATTCGAAAGCGGTCTGGGAATGCAGGAATGCTCTAGCAGAGCTGGCAACGAATAACAAAGTAACACTCGGTTTGGGTACCGGGTCATGAAGGTATTCATGGGAAATGAAAAAGCGGACATCCTCAGCCAAAAAGGGAGCAGAATCCACATTGGTGGGGCCTGAGCCAGGTTTGTGGGATAGCCTTCTCCAACATTAAAAGCTCTGGTCAAATGATTGGGAAAATAGGACAAGACACAAGAATTGGAGTAGAGCCTCAGGTTTAAGACTATCCAAATTGTTTATCCCTCCTTACGCTAAAGGGTGGACAGCTCTCCTAGACCAGAATAAGGAGGATATAAGACTAATATTAGGAATGTTGACAGGACATGGCCCCTCTGAGGAAGCACCTAGGTAGGCCTTAATCAGAGTAGCGAATGTAGACTCTTTGGAGAGGAGGACGAGTCAGCGGAGCACATTTGGTTAGATTGTCCTGCCATCGTAGAGATTCGGAAAAGATACCTGGGAGCATATCTTCTCAGCCCCAAGGACATTAGAGCAATAGGAAGCCCTTAAATCTGACTGGTTTTTTTGCAAAAGCCTCTCGGTCTTTGAGGGCACAAAATTAAAGTGAAGGAAGACGCAAAGGTCCTTTTTTAGGACTGAAGCGCGGGGACAAACTGTCCCTCTTCCCTCAGGAAAGGAAAAAAACTGCTTGCTTTTAAAAACAAGGCTTAGTTTTATAAGACCTCAATAAACCAATGGTATCCGAACTATTACATGTGTTCTTTTAGTCCTGATGTGTATATAAGACTTACATAGTGTAAATGGAGAAAATTGGCTCGCTTTTCTATTGTGAGAAATGTGAACAAATTTTCTCAAAATTACAAACCTCTAGAGCACAATTTTGCCTCCATGAAAGGTATGTATGAAGCTCCTGAACCAATCAATTTCCAAACACGATGACGATAATTTAATGTTAAAAGTATTAAAATAGTAACAAGATTTCGGACATTTGTCATCTTTATATGTTTTCAAAAAGGTAAATGATGGCAAAAGTCCGAAATCCTTTCAAATCCTTCCATCGTCCAATAACAAACTTTAAACAAACTGCAAATAATGTTGAAAATCAAAGAAATGTTGTAGCTTCGATGATGATGCAGGAATCAAAGTTCTAAACCTATTCAAATGCCGTAACTTTTCATTGCACGGTGAGAAAATATTACTAACGCGCTTAAGAAAACTGCGGTTGTGTCAACTATGATCTCTATAACTTACAATTTTTTTTAAAGTTATTGTTATCTCTATCCTCCAAATAAGTTTTAAATTCCTTAATAGATGAAGAGCAAAAAATTAAAACAGAACATTTATCTGTATTTAGTTTAAGCCAGTGTCCATCCGATCCAGCTTTCTATCTTGAGCAAGTTGCCATTAACACATTGCACAACTTTGTTCAGTATTGCACAAAAGAAGTTCAGCATCGTTTTTGATGTGACTAAAAGACACCATACAAATTTTCATTTTCAAGGTTAGCAGTGTATAAGATTAAAATAAAATTGGACCCCAGACACGAAACTTGAGAGGACACCGCGCGGTACCTTTTAAAAAGTTCATTGGAGTAACTTTCTTTTGTTGTCCTTTTTTAATAAAACTAAACAGATTAATGACCCATCAGTGAACTTTATTAAATTAACAACAGTTTAATGTTCACTGATTGAAACGTTTGAGAGAAGTTTCAAAAAGTAACATTACTTTTAATATGACAACTGTATCATTGCCATCACAGTGTAAAATATTTCGCAAGTTTTTATGAAGTTAAAACTTGAGGGAGTATCTGAACCACCGTTTAGGAATGTCTATTACCAGACATGACTGTTTCAGTACATTCCTATTTAATGATTCCTTCAGTACATACGTATATCACTTTGATAAGAAATGTTTGAAGACTATTTTGAAATTAACCTCTTAAATTGAGATGTAGTGTTGTTAAGATATTGAAACATAAATAAATGTTTAGCACACAGAGTATTCAACAATATTATTTCTTATAAATACATGACAAAAGTTTGAAAACTACGTTTTTGGGATTGGTATCCGCCCTCTTCTTCAGGTACCGCATCCTCCCTAGCTCGCCATCCTAGCAAGTGTGCCTTGTCGCCCATCAGTTCATTTCTGTGGGGAGTCCCCAGCTTGTGTTGTGCAGTGTATCTGTGTTGTTTCATATTTATTATTAATGATATTTTTACTAATAAACTAAACGTATTACTATTAGCAATTTCAATTCGTATTGATGTATTTTAAATAAATTGTTTCAAAAAATATTTTAATGGTATTATGAAATACAATGGCAGCATTTGGCATTTAAAAATTCAAAAGACGAAAACTGGAAAAAACCCTGTGAGGTACAAAATCTAGACAATATACAGTTTTATAAAAACGGGTCTGTTTCTTAACGGTGCCTTGGGAGAAATTGTACGCTTCATTAAAAACAGATCCAGAATTCAAGTGCGTGATTATAAGTGGTGTAACACACACACACACACACACACACACACACACACACACACACACACACACACACACACACACACACACATCACACACACACACACACAGAGGTACGCGCGCGCTCGCGCAATCACCATGAGACGCCATTCGTTACCCACAAACTCGTGTTCTACCCTCGTTGTCAATCGTCTCGTTACTGTCTCGACTTATTGCCTATAGCAATGCCCCTCGTTTTATTACTTGGGACATTCGTTTGCCCACAAACTCTTGTTCTACCTCGTTGTCAATCGTCCTCGTTACTGTCTCGACTTATTGCTCTATAGCAATGCCCTACAATGCCCTACGTTTTACACCTGGGACATTCGTTTCCCATAAAACTCGTGTTCTACCTCGTTGTCAATAATCGTCTCGTTGCTGTCTCGACTTATTGCCCATACCAATACCCCTCGTTTTTATCACCTGGGACACTCGTTGCCCACAAACTCGTGTTCTACTACCTCGTAGTCAACAATCGTTTCTTTACTGTCTCAACTTATTGCCTATAGCATTGCCCCTAGTTTTATCACCTGAGACATTCGTTGCCCACAAACTCGTATTCTACCTCGTAGCCAATCGTCGACTCGTTACAGTCTCGACTTATTGCCTATTAGCATTGCTCCTCGTTTTAAACACCTGAACATTCGTTGCCCATAAACTCGTGTTCTACCTCGTTGTCAATCGTCTCGTTA
Organism: Homalodisca vitripennis; assembly: GCF_021130785.1. NCBI lineage: Eukaryota > Metazoa > Arthropoda > Insecta > Hemiptera > Cicadellidae > Homalodisca > Homalodisca vitripennis. The sequence goes on from NW_025786618.1 coordinate 11,898, forward strand.
CTGCCTCGACTTCTTGCCTATAGCAATGCCCCTCGTCCTATCACCTGGAACATTCGTTTGCCCACAAACTCTTGTTCTTACCTCGTTGACAATCGTCTCGTTACTGTCTCGACTTATTGCCTATAGCAATGCCCCTCGTTCTATCACCTGGAACATTCGTTGCCCACAAACTCGTGTTCTACCTCGTTGTCAATCGTCTTGTTACTGTCTCGACTTATTGCCTATAGCAATGCCCCTCGTTTTATCACCTGGGACATTTCGTTGCCCACAAACTCGTGTTCTACCTCGTAGTCAACAATCGTTTTCTTTACTGTCTCAACTTATTGCCTATAGCATTGCCCCTAGTTTTTATCACCTGAGACATTCGTTTGCCCACAAACTCGTATTCTACCTCGTTGCCAATCGTCTCGTTACAGTCTCGACTGTATTGCCTATAGCATTGCTCCTCGTTTTGTCACCTGGGACATTCGTTGCCCAAACTCGTGTTCTACCTCGTTGTCAATCGTCTCGTTACAGTCTCGACTTATTGCCTATAGCATTGCTCCTCGTTTTATCACTGGGGACATTCGTTGTCATCTTTGCAACTTTTTCGACGGATGTCACACTAAGCTCTTCATCGCCTGTCTCGTCAACCTCCAGCCTCGTCTGGTACGCCTTCGCCTGCTTAGATATTTCTACCGATGTCGCGAGCATCACTCCAGCAGCCTGATTTCCCCCGATGAGAACACAAATCGTGCAGAATGAACAGTTGAAGTAGGTATAACCCAGCTTAAAACTGAGCGCAGTCACTTATTCAGCGTGACACTCGCCTCTTGCAATTCACTCATAAGACATATGTCGCTAGTATGTCTGATTCAACTACAGTATCAATCGCTATGAATCGAGACCCGGCTTCGCCAACCGTTGCATACAGTCGCTTTGTATTGATGCCATAGCCCATTACTTTTACTGCTGCAACCTGCAAAAGTGAATCGGAGCAGGTAATAAATGAATTTATTTGCGGCCTGAAGATTACAGTTAAGGTTTGAAAGGCCGTAGTTCGATGTTTTGAGTGGCAAAGTAAAATCGATAAATTGAACTAGGGAAAACGAAAACTGGTCTTGGATAAAAGTGAAAAGTAAATAAACAAATAACAGCAGAAAATTGCACACTTCAAAATCAGGAAAATCAAAACAGTCTGGGACCACTCGATAAAATTGAAGTGTAGACCAACTTGTATGATAAGGAATATATAGAGAAACCTCCAAAAACCTAGGCACAAAGTAAACCCAAGACTTTATCTAAAGTAGTCAGTGATAATAGAAAGTGAAAGTCATACTAGGCACAGCGCTGGTCTGCTCGAGAAAACACGTAACCCGACCACAATCGATAGAGAATTTTGCAAAACAGGTGCTAAACCCCTCGAGGTGGATGTCAACCAATTCTCCACCGTCTGACTGCCTTATGCTGATCGCCGGAACCAATGACGTAGCCGGAGAACTGCGTTAAATATATCGCCACCTGGACGAGTGGATTGTATCCACACCCTCGGCATGCAGACCCATGTGCCACCAGGTCTATCGTTTAATTATCTATCACCACTTATATTTTAATTTATTTCCTTCAATATATTTTTTATCCTTTCGGATAAGGACAGATATAGATGTCAGATCATCTACTGAATTAAGTTGCAGTTATTACTATTTAGACCAACATAGGCTAGAGTTGCACTTTTTAAAATGCTTTCGTGAAACCTGTTAATAAAAGTCCGTAACCGTAACCATTTTCTTGAAGAATATAAGTCATAGGATACCCCTGTTCTTCTTACAATGAGATGGCTATGATTCCTGTTGTTTATATATTTATTGATAACGCTGTGACACACCTGCAGTTCGATGGACCTGTGACACACCTGTTATGTACCTATGACATATTGTCAGATAAACTTCGATAAGTCATGCGAGAACATGAATTATCGAGAACAGTTCATCGGATTCATTATATTTTGAGTATTTGAACTCCAACACTACAAAGTAGTTAGAAATGTAGGATGATTCCGCGGAATAACTAGTTCTTATGTGGTGGTACAAACTTATTGCTATTTATAAATATTCCTTAAAAGGTAAGATTTCCACATAAGGTCTCAGAGTGTACAGTGTAGGCTACTACGTGTAGCGGTCCCCATCTACCCTAACGTATAACAAATGGTAGAAAGCACAATTGGAGAAAAACATCAAATCAAATCATCTTTTATTGCATTTTCTTTACAATTCAACATTGCATCGCAATCGTCAAGAAACCCCTTATAATTATAGTTATAAGCAACCCCTTATACATTCACACACACAGTCAAACTTACATCTTCATACATTCTCTCAAACACATTCTCACTGACCTCAGATCCTATGCTCTCATAAATCCCAGCGGCCTCATCATGAATTCATCGACAGAGTAAAACGCTCTAGAACACCAGTAGGCGTCTTAGACGAGTTTTAAATTGATTTTGATTGTTGGAATTCTTTATACTTTCAGGGAGCCTTATTGATCAGTTTGACACCAACTTCTTGAGGTAGATGTTGCGACAACGCCAGTCTGTGATGCTGAGTTCGATAGTTGTCCCTGCCTCTTGTTTCATATTGGTGAACGTCCCTGCCACGAATCAGAGTACACCTTGATCTGCAATACGTAATCACCTCAAAAATGTAGAGGCAGGGCAAAGTCATAAATCCAAGCTCCCTAAAAGATTCCCTACACGACTCTCTGAAACTCAACTTTTGTATGATTCTGACAGCCTTTTTTGAAGTCTGAATACTCGTTCCAATCTATTTTTGGCACAAGCCTCCCCAAAGTCTTACTCCATACGCAAAGTGTGGATGGATAAGGCCATAAGTAGGCCATTTTTAAAACTTTGGGGGAACATAACTTTGCTAGGGTGCGCAAGGCATATATACCTGCGGAAACTCTAGCACATATGTGGTCGATGTGGTTCGTCCCAGGTCAGCCCTCTGTCAAGGAACATTCCCAGAAACTTTGTAGAGTATGTTTCCTCTAAAAAGGACATTATCTACAAATACAGCTGGCCCATCCGAACGTGTATTCTGCCGAATGCAGAAATGTACAAAATTTGATTTGGTTTGATTTGTTTTCAAGTTCATGTTCCAGAAAAGAATTGAATACATGAATTCACTTCAACAAACGTTGTGATTTCCAGTTCTTGCAAGTGTTTTTTGCTTTTTAAAACAGAAGAGCCCCGTGTCATCAGCATATTGAACTAGTTTTCCCATGTTGGATCACACCGAGTTCAATCTAACTGACATAAATCAGGAATAAAAGAGGCCCGAAGGGATAGATCGCCTGAGGACACCATGAGGCATTTATTTTGATTGTTGTTAGATGTGACGTTTCGAAATCCTCCACGCTCCTTGATCCCCGCTCAACCTTAGGTAAGAAGTCACAAGCCACCAGCATTGCGGGAGGTCCCCCGAACGCCACATTTCTCCCCAAACTGGTGGCATGCAGTGTTCCTCATGATGCACACAGGTCAGAATATGCCTTGGACAGGTCAAGGAAATAATTGCTAAGCACATGTTTCTCTTCTCCTCAGCCGTTCCAATCCCATCGACACGCAAACATTTTCTAAAGAGGGTTTGTTTCCATCATGCGTCAATTGGTGGATTGCGTGTTTTTCTGAATCCAAAATTGCTCTGGATTCAGAATCCGCTTGTTTTTCTAGAAAGCTTTCAAGGTCTTTCAGTAGAAAATTTTTTTTCAAAAAAATTATTTGCCTGAACACCGGAAGAATATGATTAATAGGGTATGGGTGGTAGCCGATAAATTTGCTTGGAATGTAAGGATCGGTCCCTTCTTGAAAATTGGAATGACTTTGGCTGTTCTTTCAAAAGAGAAGGAAAAAGTTTCCAGATTCGAATGAGGAAATCTTAAATTCAGTTTTGGGGTGAGATGGTCCTAATAAGTGCCCTGAGGCAACCAGTTTTAAGTTAACCAAACTGTGGACATCCCATGTTGCGTCGACCTGTTGTTTCCTTCGAATTCAGAATCCCTGTATGAACACCGTTGCTATTCTCTCATCCCCACACACGAGGAGGCAGAGCCATTGCCGGACGCAAACCGGCTCCGGAACACGCC
>NW_025786619.1:0-16221 GCF_021130785.1 Homalodisca vitripennis
TTCATAATTATTAAAACTTCTTACTATTTAATGTTTTCTTGTGCTTGGAAACTTAATTTTGTGCTGAATAACAACATTAAAACTGAACCCAAAATCAATAAATCAGGTAACCAAATAATAATTAAAAATAACAAATTTGTCGCCCATTACGGTGTTATATATAATATATCGGAAAGTTTTGAACCAAAGAAATAATATTTTTAAAGTAGGTGAAAGAGAGTCATCTCTTTAGAGAAGCGGTTCTTTAAAATTTTTTCTTTCCCCGACCCATTTTACCATATAGTCGTTATAGGAGCCGCGACCAACCCCTACAACAATAACACTCTCTCCTTGTGACCACTAAACGCCAACTGCGATCCTGAAGCCAGTAAATCGGCGCTGAGAGAGCATATCTGATTTGGTGAGTGTGGTGGGATGGGGGATTGTGCCCAAAACCAAAGTGGGGAAATGCGGAGGGTTGGCTGACGTTGCGCAGTGGCTCTGAGCCACGCCATGTCCTCCTATGTTCTGGTTTCGAGTTCACGTATTGTTTGATTTTATGTTCTAACTCATGTGATACAGTTTCTGTTCAAGTGTGGCGAGGGCCCCTTTGACTTGATTGATTTCATCCCATGAATGATCTATGAACAGGAAGAAGCGGAAGAAAGGATGAGAGAGTATACTTACGGATTGATATCAAGGCTCTTACATGATGACCGGAAATCGAGAGTCCACAGTATGTTAAGCATTGTCAACGAGTTGTTGTTGGGACAGAAAGTATGAAACCTTCCAAGTTTATTCACCATTTAGAAAAGTAACAAATATCCCAGTTATTAAAAATAAGACAGCAGAATGTTTGGAACATAAGTTAACTGCTTTAGATTAACAGAAAAAATTCAGAATAGTTCAGATTAAGTGGAAATAATATGAGCAAAAAGTGCTTTTGCTAGCGTCAGTATCCAAAGTGGCTTTTACGAATACGCAAATGTAACAGGTAAGCCAACATACGAGTGCTGAAGAGCTCATTCTAACCTGCTACTGCAGGGATAATGGTTTCGACTATTAATCAGCTCGGGATGCAGGCTAAGAAGCTTTCGAACATTTCTCTTGGCACAAACAATTCGGATGGGGAGGCGCATTAACCGAGATGGCTTGAAACAATCTGGATAAATAAAGGGGATCAGTTGAAAACAAAGTTGCATAGAAAAGTTTTTGAGTACATTTCCATTCAAGTTAACGAAGTCTCATGGACTGATCTCGAGTTTGCGGCAGTTTTTGGCGCAGTTTATGTGCTTTGTTTGCTTTGAAAAATGGTTGGGTAGCTGTGGAAGAAGAACATTATTATTTTTTTTGCAATCCTTTACACATGCAACAAGTAATTTAATTGTTAATTGCAAATGTTTTAAATTGTTCATGTTCCTTGCAAACCGATTCGCTTCAAATTGACTTTATCAAAAAGTGTATTTCCAATCCTGCAGTGATGGTGCCAATGTGCAATGACCTGGGAAAGACGGGACGAAATTATTTCGTGAGACTGGATGAAAAATTGGCCATTAGCTACCAAAGGTGGTTGAACGACAATTGTTTAAGTTGGTTAATTTAGTATAAAATAAGACGGCCCATTACAATTGTGGACTGTTATCAAAGTTATGCGAAGAAATGGAGGCATAAGTACCAAATGCCCTCTTGGTTCACCAACAGAGGCAAGGTGGCTTGGTTAACGAGGGAAGGATGTTTTCTCGAGTGTTCACTTTGATGCTCTGAGCTTAAGACCCCCTTTTTTATTCCAAGTTGTGAATAAAGGGATCTCATCAGTTTCTTTTAGTGACTAATGAAAAAAGGACTCGTTAAAACTTGCTTTATTCTACGCGGACAATATTTCATCATCTAAAACAATCTCAATGTTTCCTTGCAAGGAAGAGACAAAACCATACTTTTTCTACAATACAAAGTCAGTTTGTTTTTTTAGGAAATTAGCCGCTTGGTCAACCAGTGTGAGAGGAATATATTTGAAAACTTTGAACTGACAAATGAGCTCATCACATCCCTTTACCAAAGCGATGACGAGATTATCTCGATATTGACACCAGTCCAAACTGGTTACTACTCACTTGCAAGATCTACGAGAGCAGATTCTTAGCTACATTCCGAGGATCCAACACACCGGTTGGAACTGGGTACTTAGCCCCTTCAATGGGCTGGCTGTGAACGAGGCGGTCATATAATATATTTATGTTTACAACCAAACTTTAATATCTAATATGGGTATGAATCAAATTATATCATGGATGTACTGATCCCTAGTTTTAATAGTGGAAATAGTAAATGTAAATGTGCATTTGATACACAAACTATTAATTTATTTATTGATTGTTATTTGTATGTTTGAAATTGTATTACTATTAGAATTATTTATTCTACTTTTATCTACAAACTCTGATACCATAGAGTTTATAATTATTATTTATTAAGATTGTCATGATGGATAAATTTATAGCTGCATGATGAGTTGAAGTTAGTGATGTAAAGATTGTGATTTCATATATCTGATATTTTATTGATTTTATAAACATTTAATGATATGTGGGATTTAACAGGAAGTGGAAAAGAATACTGGAGGTGAGGCTTCAGACACAGAAGATTCGGATAATGAAAAGCCAGATTTTAGATCTCAATGCTGGCAACAAAGATGTAGGATTAATTGTGGTATGTTTTATTCTTATATTACAAAAGTGTTGATCTTTTGTGTTTCAAATTTGTTTTTGTTCTTTTTAATATATGGCCAAATGAGGTCATTCATTAACCCATTAGTGCCCAGTACCCACTTTTGTGGGCGCTGCATTTTAAAATACGTCACAATACACTAAAAATTTATCGAGGGAAATTTGGTGCTGGAATATGTTTGGTTGGCCACTCTGCACTCACTAAAGCACCTGGTGTACTGTAGTTGGCAGTTGTTTTACAAATGACAGCTCTGTTTTGTTGTGTATTCTAACCTCAATGGATCAAAACAACTGGTAAGTAATACTATAAATATTTCAAATACAATCTTATAAAATCATAATGTTTGCTTTTACATAGACTTAAACTAATATGTTTTTATAGTTTAGCCCTTAAATTCAAATAATTGTAAGAATAATTTGTAGTTAAAGTGAACTGCCCACTTTTGTTGGCAGTGGGCACAAGAGAGTAGGGGTATTTTTTCATCAATCTGCCAACATATGTTGGCACTGGGCATATATGCTGGTGGTGTTTTATTATTATTTAATGGTATATAACATGAATCAAACTGGTAAAATTATGATTCACTGGGTTAGTAAAAATAGAGGCCTATGTAACTGTAAAAATGTGATTCATTTATTTTTTTTAATACGTAAAACTAAGATTGATCAGTGGGTTTTGAGTTCTTTGAATTCAAGACTATTGTTTTGCATGATATAAATTTATGGTTGATATGTAATATTTTTGCTCCTTTAAAGGTTAAACGTTGAAGAAGTCACTGCCTTATTCGATGAAGTCGACTTTCTGGAGGCTGATGTTTTTATTCAACCGCCTGAAAACCCTCTATTGAGTGATGTAGGATAGCGGTGAACGATGGCGACACCGACTTCACTCACTTCACAGGAAATCAACTGCGTGGAGCCGCAGAGTTAAAGGCAAAACAGTTCACAAATGATGGTATTGTACAAGTAGATGTATGTACAGAACAAGACATAGTTGATAACAATCTAAGCGGCGAGTCTTCATTACCTATAACTGTAATTCCGAAAGCAACTGTGTCTACATTTAAATCGGTTACAATCAGACTCTTTACAAAGACAATACATACCTACAGAACCAAGCACTTCTCAATCTTTACAACTGGGTGAACAATATAAATCAATCACAATACCTTCCATCTCAGTCGCTCCCAAGTTTGAAAAGAAAAATTAAAACAAAACCGAGTTCCACACAAGTCAAATGCAAGAAAAAAGACAAAAACAGATAAACAAAGAACATGGAATAATGTTGACATTCCTAATAAGCCTGAGAGGGAATTTGAAAGGCCTTCGTGACTCGAAAAAGATTTCACTCCAACAGAAATGTTTGAAAAACTTTTAACTAATGAGATTATCGAACATGTTGTTGAGAGTACTAATATTTTATGCCTTGCAAAGTGGTAATGAATCTTTTAATGTTTCAATAGAAGAAATGCGCATATTCATGGCAATATTGTTTCTGAGTGGATATTGTATTGTACCACGGAAGAGGATGTACTGGGAATTATCTCCGGACACTCATCATGACACTGTGTCAAAAGCTATGAGCAGAAACAAGTTTGAAGAAGATTCTTCGATATTTTCATGTCTGTGATAATGCAAATTTAGATGTCTCAGATAAATTTGCCAAAATACGTCCTTTGTGGAATATGTTGAATGAACGATGGCTTTCAAGCTTACCCTGGCGATGCAAATATAAGCATCGATGAATCAATGGTTCCATACTTTGGACGACATGGTGCTAAACAGCATATACACGGGAAACCTATACGGTTTGGGTACAAAGTATTGGTGTGTATGTACCCGCCTGGGGTATTTGATTCAGGCTGAACCATACCAAGGTAAGAAAACAGGTAACACCATCCCTGAAATTGGAGTGGGTGGTTCAGTTGTAATAGATATCCTTAGTGAGCTGCCTCAAAACAAGACATACAGTATTTATATGGATAACTTTTTTACCTCTTTAAAAACCTACTAGATTATTTGTCAGAAAAGGGGCACGATGCTACAGGCACAATAAAGGCTAACCGAGTTGAAAATGCCCCACTCAAGGAAGCAACTGTTTTGAAAAAGGGAATCACGAGGTTCATACGATCAACTTACTGAACAAAAAAACAGGTATCACCTTGGTTAGGTATAATGACAACAATGTTGTAACTGTTGCTTCAACAAGATGTGGCGTACAGCCCATGGGTAAGGCCAAGAGATGGTGTCGTGTGGCAAAGCGTCAAGTTGATGTTCAACAGCCTGCCTGTATCATAAATTACAACACTTACATGGGTGGGGTTGATCAACTTGACCAGAATATATCAACCTATAGAATTGGCATTAGAAATCGGAAATGGTATTGGGCACTTCTAGCGTACCTTTTAAATGCTACAATGAATAATGCTTGGCAATTATACAGGCTCACCCCAAAAGGAAGAGAAGATCCCAAAGACCTTTACTGTCCTTTATAAGACATATTGTGCAGACATACTTCCAGAAATATACCCCACAACGTCAGAGAGCTTCCCGTGTGTCTGTCACTGGAAAAGAACGGGTTGAAGAAAGTGTGCGGCTTTCCAACAGTCTTCATGTCCTGGAAACTAACCCGACACAAATACGATGTGGCCTCTGTAGAAAGAACACATGGAAAAAGTGTAAACAGTGTCTTTTGTTGGATGTTCATATAAAAATGCTTTGAAAACTTTCACTCCTGAACTTGACAACATGTATGTAAATAGTCCTGCCATTTGTAACATTTTTTAATTTTTCTTAATCCTTAATGGTTTTTTATATATTTTGTAATAAAATAAACAGAATATATGATACAATTGTAGTGGTTATTTACCTAACCTAAACCACTAACTCTGTATTTTTTAACAATTGCTTAATAATCTTTGACCCTACCCATGTATGCCCAGTGCCCACATTTGTTCGGCACCCTCATAATATAGCATTTAAGTATATACTGAGCCTAATACACATATATTTGGTGTTTATAGGACTAATTTGTTACAATATTAAAGAAAAATCTAAATCTGAGAAAAAAAAGTTCCTGGGCACTAATGGGTTAACTAGAATATAAGGACATGTTGGAAATTCTATCGGCTTTAATTTTGTATAAGTAAACATTTTTTGTATGAGCAACCCTTTATTGGGATATAGGTGAAAACCCAAAAGAAGGGGCCATTGACCTCCCTCTACCCTTTCTTGCAGCCCTAGGTGGAGGACTTTTAGTTTGTTATACTGCAAGACACAGTGAACTTCATCCCATAGTTGGCGTTTCCACTTTATTGACTTTCCTTATATATTTTACTCGTTGACTGGGCTATTTGATAACAGGGGGCTGAATAGGTACTAGTGATTGTGTTTTTCTTTATTAAACAGATTCTAGTTTATAAAATAACAAAGACGTTCAACATTAGAATGCTGTTTATTGAAATTTGGTAGTTGTGTACTTTATCCAAAGATTCCACTCTACTGTGCAAGAAATATCAAACTAGATAGAATCTTGAAATTGATTTTTGTTAATTATATAGCCAGAGGTAATAAACCATATTTTAACTTATGTACTTTGCAAGATAAAATTTTAATAACGTTTAACTCTTGAACTCAAATTGCAGTTTTATATTATTGGCAACTGTTAGTATACAGTAGTATGATGATGAAAAATGACTTTTTATTGATAAAAGGAGCACATTGTATTTATAATAGTGTATTGTGTACAATGATTTAACCCTCTGGCTGGCGCGCATTTGAGCCTTGACTGGCACCCTGTTTTGAAGCTTCGTGCAGAGTTTTTAATTTTTTATCCTGTACAATTAATTATTGGAGAAAACACAAAATTGTTATACATCAAATTACTCTGCAGAATACGTTGTACAATATAAACATAATTATAATTTGACTTACCTGAATAATGGTGGATGTTTGATGGTCAGAACTCAAAACTTTTTTTTTCAAAAAACACTTTTTTATATTAGGCTATTAAAAAAAATTAAAATTAATTTTATTTAAAAATTCTAAAATATGCATAATGTTCACTTACTTATGCACAAAAAGAAAATACATAGTTATAAACACTGTTATTTACAAATAAAATTACAATTGAAAAAAGCAAGACTATATACAAGTTGCTGAGTCGCGTCACGCGGAAGTAGTCGGGAGCTTTTAGCGGCCAGTAAAATAACAAATATTCATATATATATAAAAGTGAATAGATTATTAGAAGGTTTGGGATCTTGTGATTAAAGTGATATAACTTTTATGCGATTCGAGCGGTAATTATCGGGAACTATGACGTAATTAGTAGACAATGTTTAATGAGTCGTATATTACGACTCTGCCAGTTCACGGCGGGAAAAAATGAGTCGTAATTTAACGACGTTGCCAGCAGGAGTGTTAAAAAATAGAAGTGAACACAGACATTTGGAGATACATTAAAAAAATAAACTACCTGCTAATCAGAGAATAGAAATAAACTTCGGCATTCACACATGTACTTAAACTCATTCTTATTTCCAAAGAACTGTAACTTGTTAATTCTGGTATCTAGAGTTTAAATTTTGACATTGCTTTATTCTTATAATAATTTATTATAAATTACTCAAAAATGGCTAGGACAGATATTTGAGTGTCTAAACTTCACTCATTAATGACTGGTTACTTCATAGATGTCCTTTGTGTTGGGATTATGTATTAACCCTTTGAGTACCAAGCACTTTTGAGGGGTTGGCGATGTCAGTGCCATACATTTATGAGAGATCACCTCTCTCAGTGCCAAGCACTCTTTTGGTGTTTGTGTAGTGTTTAGCTAAATAATTAGTAACATTTAAAAAATAAACAAAATGAGATTTTTATTTTATTATGTAGGGGGGTCAGTATACTATAACTTGTAATATTTATTTAAATGATTAAACATGTTACAATTTTTAAATAAATGAAATAATACAAACCAAAATTACCTTTTTAAAGTTTTTAAAACTTTAGAACAAAAATTATTATCTTAATACGAGTATATTAAATACAAATTTTGTATTCATCTTTTTATTGTTCCTTATCTACATAAAAACAAAATTTCAAAAAAGTAAATATCTCTACAATTGAGTTTTTTTTTATAGCTGAAACTTTTATATTTGATTTGTGTGTTGTGTTCCACAAAGTCATTCAGAATGTTTTCAAAAATGAACACAATTTATGTTTTGTATTGGAGGAAAAGTAGGAATATGACTTGTGATATTTATTTGGATCATCAAATTACAAAATTATACAAGAAGTTTAATTTTTAAAATCTTTATGTGTTGATAAAAAAATGTAATTAAAAAAATCTTAATACACTTGTATGCAACTTTTTTACTGTCCCCTGTGTAAGTACCAACCAGTATTAATTTACCAAGTTTCAAAAAAATGTAAGTATATGTAATACTTAGTATGACTTTTCTTATATATTAGTGCAAAATATTTTAAAATCTGCACTCGCATAACAGTTGTCCCTAATATTTCGCAAATAGTTTTTACCAGCAGTAACAAATTAAATAGATAATATATGTTTATTTTATGTATTATGTATGAAATGAGACTAAGTACAATGCCATATGTCAACATTTAGTAATAAGTATTAGGATAGCATTATGGTGTAGTAGAATGATTTGTAAATAAAAAATTATTTTATTTTTAGCTTAAAACATTTAGTGTTTTAGGGATTTACGATTACAGGACATTAAATTGGGCAGTGGAAGTGTAAATAAAATTGTAGGTCATCAGCAACAAGTGGTATGCTGTATTCCTACCTTGCATTAGTAGTACAGTGGTTTCAACAAACACTGCTATTTAACCCTTCTAACCCGATGTCTGTTTAATATGGATATATACTTTTATATTTTACTGGCCACCAATTTTATCAAATGCTTTGAAATTTCACAAACTTGTTTACTAAGATGTATTGTATCTCTTGCACATATTAGTTCGTAAATCTTTGACTTCATTTTTTGTCAGTCTTTGATAGAGAAATTGCAATTCATCTCCCAGCTGACAGCTCACTGATTGTCACATAGCTGTATTTTTATATTACGTTGTGAATATTGTACCTTACTTCAAGTTTTTTAGGTTAAAACGGTATAAAGTATGGTAGCTAAATTTTTGTTTGTCATTTATTTGATTTGAAAATGAGTAAAAAGGAACCATTCAAAGTCTCCCATCAGTGAAAATACACCAATTAGTAACCTAGTTGGCAAGTGGTGTGGATGTGGGCAATGACGACAATTTGAGTGATCTTTCCTGAAAACATTTTCTACTGATGTTGTATTAAAAAGATTTTTTTAATTTTTTAAATATTTGCTATAAACAGTTTTAATTATTTTATCACAAATAAACTGGTTTTATGTTAAGTACTACAGATTTTCAAAACTCAACTCAAGTTACATTTACCTTGCACAGAAATGCCAAAAAGGAAAATGGGAAAAACTTATAAAAAATTGATGTTACTACAAACTTGTAAATAATAAACAAATAGGCCTATAATTTTAGTTTTCTTAGATTAAGAAAATAAATTGTACATAAAATGAATAGATATTTGTGTGTAAAATATTTTTTAGCTATATGGTTTTCTTCATAACAAAATTTGAAAATTTTTAAAAATTTGTATTTTATTTTATTTATATATATATAATAAATATATTTTCGGAATATTATATTACGTTATATTTTGATTTCTCATATCTCTACACACACTACATTTAAATAAGAAGTAAACACAAAAAAAAACGTGTTTGTATAACTTAAAAAGTAGCCTAGTTATGAGTTGTTTACAACAAAACTCGTACATTTGTCTAAAAATAGTTTTGGTGTATTTGTACATAGCTTGAAATAAAGGCCGGGATTAAAAAGGTTAAGGACAAACGGTGAGATGATTGATAGAAATTGTAAAAAACAGGAACAAATCAAGAACTCTCCCTTGTATGCCTCCACTACTTAGTACACTACTATAACATAAATTATTTCCTTCAAAAGGTTAGTATGAAAAGGAGTAAGTAAGAGGAAAGTAGGTTACTAGCACTATCTAATGAACTAAGCATGGAAGTATTTTCTTTTGTATTTGGAAAATAATTTGCTGAGTAATATATGTTTTTCAAGTAACAATGTACAGTACATTATATTATACATCCAATAGGAAAGAAAAAATATTGGCTTAATAATTTATGATATAAAATACAAGTACATTTTTATTAAAGGTTATAGCTGAGGAACAATAATTACTGTTCTGATCACTTTACTATAAAATAATGTAAATTTGAAGGACACACTAATTCAAAAGTAACTTTTAAATGTTTTAATTTGACTTGTGCAATTAAATAAGCATTTTCAATATAATTTAAGTAAATCTTTTTGGGGGGAAAAACTACTGAAAAAATCTTTAAATACTAGGATACTTTGGTTGGGTATCAAATTAAAGATATTCCCTTTCAGAATTTTTTTAAATTTTTTGAAACAGTCAAAATACATTACTATTTGAAACTGAATTGAGAAAAGTAATTTAGTCAAATTTTAAATCTTAAAAATTATGTAAAGGAAATAATTATTTGTAGGTTGATGATGAGCAAGACAATTGAAGAAGTCAATCAGCTCCTAGACTCTCACCCACCTGAAGGATTCTTTGTGACAGCCACAGAGAGTCTGCCAGGATCCCTGGAGACGATCTGGAGGTGGTGAGGAACCTGCAGATGTTCACTCTCAGATACTTAGGATGAGGAATAACAGTCCCAGCAATCAGCCTCCCCCGCCTATTCACAACGATTTTGACAAGATTTTACAGGTATGGGACTTTATTTTTTATTATGTACTCTTTAGGATGTTTTGTCCATTGTATAGTGTTTTCATTTCTAACAAATTATACAGCAAAATTTGTTATCCCGAATCGTCCGGTAAACATTACTTGACATTTAAACAGTAAAAATGTCTTATACGTTTTGAAGTGGAAGTTTTACGAGTAGTATTGAAATTGTTTAACAAGCTGACCTGCAACAGACTGTTTTATGGATTATTTTTAAATTCTTATAAATAACAAATCATTATTGTTTACAGGGAGTTTTACTACCTAAAAAAATGAGGCGAATATGACTCCTTGTTGTGCTCTTGGAAAACTTCAAAATACGCTTTTGCGTAGGCGTTACCTGAGAGAGCTCAGATGATATTCAAAATATGTATTGTTGGTAGGTTTTGAAATTCTTTTGTTGCTCATTTGTTATAGTTTTATATAAATAATACTTTAAATGTAAAATCATCGTAATATTTTACAAAAGTGTAAAAAATTAAATTAACATAGTTATTTACTCCTTATATTTTTTTACTCAAATTTTGTACTGTTTTAATTGATTTTTTCACTAATCAACAACTAGAACTTTCCTTAAAAAGAATGTCATGTTATTTAAAAACATAAAAATTTGCTAGATTATTGTGTAGAGCTAAGGTTACTAAACCTACTGGAAATGAAGATCTATTAACTCATAAATAAGTAGGAGTCTATGAATATTCCATAAAAAAATGCAGTTGTCAAATATGTTGAATTGATTGAAATATCATGGGTTCATGTCTGGGTTAGTGGTAGGTAAAGGTATGGGATGGAGATGGAGGTGACTGTATATCACTCATCCCTCAAAAATTTCAAATTTCACCTTCCTGGCTGTGTGTGATGTAAAGATAACACTCCTATGTTCTTTATAATAAACCAGCAATCTATTACAAATTCTTTGCAGTAAATATAGCATGAAGGGAACTTTTACATTCGCCAGGAAGGAGTAGCAGAAAGTGTCAAGCCTAAACTTTTTATAGGATGACTAGTAGTGCCATAAGCCTAACTGTTTCCTCTGTATATCAGAGACAAAATACAACCTGACCTTTCCAGAATCATAGGAGTATTCGACTCACTGATAACTTTACCATCAGTGTGGTTCAGTGGACAATGTTTTCACTGCACCAAAAAATGAGTTGTTGGCTTCCTAGTTAGTTCTATAGTATTAATAATTGGTGAAAATATTGGACCTCCAAAAGTAATTAAAAAAAAAAAAAAAAATTAACTTGTATGAGGAGAATTGTATGTTTGGGTATTGGAAATTGTCTTAAAATAATGACATAATTCAAAAGCAAGGCTATAGCAGGGAAATATTTGTTACTTAATTAATTTTTTGTGTTCATCTAAGATACACATTTTGTACCTATAACTACAACTTAAATTTTGTTCTTTAAACAGGGATGGCTCTGGGATTAAACGACAAAGTAAGAAAATTCTGTCGCGAAGAAGAACTGTAGGAGCTGCTAGTTAAACCTGAGTCTGCAAAAAAAGTCAGGTAGGAATGAAAAGATTTCCATGGAACTAATATATTAAGTTTTAAAAGACATTTTCAAAGGATCTCATAATAATAAGTAATATGCTTTATGTATATTCTAAATCTGAGTAGAATATCCCTAAGATTCTAGTTAAAATAATACATTAGTGTCAATTATTAGGCATTGTTGTCAATTTCAATAATCAATAATACATATTTCATTATGGATTTGGATGATTTAAAACATTTAATTTTGATTCAAAATGCTTTAACCTCAATTCAATATTTAATTCTAATTTTTTATTTTTCTACTCAGCTTTATAGAGTCATCTTTCACTTTGATGGCAAGGTAATGTCAAATCCACCAGTCAAATCATCAGCATTTCAGAATCAGAATCAGTCTTTATTATTACATCAACATAACAATAAAGACGTTATCCACTCAAAAACATATGTACGTGCGTTATTTCACTCTTATGTATTTAATAGAGGCATATTTTTTTAGTAATTATCTAAACAAATAAACATAAACTGTATTTCACATTGAACTTTGTCTGCTTAATAGTTTCCTTTTTATGTGTAATGTTTGATTAGTAACAGTGTTAGTCTGGGGACTTATTAAAAACTATAAGGCAAGCTTCAAATCCATATCTTACTAAGGTTCCCTCTTGTACTTTGGACATGCCATTAGCAATCATTCCCCCCCCCCCCCTAGAGGTAGCCGGAGAACAGAGAGAGATCTAGAGGGGACTCCAGAAGTCCACACTGATGAATAGGTCCACGTCCGCAGGGGAACGCTCACTTAAGCATGCACAACGGGACACATAAAGGGTAAACAAGGTATAACAAAATAGGTAAAACAGTACAGGAGAATGGTGAGTTAGAGAGAGGGTGAGATGGGATAATGAGCAGAGAAATGAAGTGTGTGTAAAAGACACACAGGATTACTGAGAGGAGAGTTAGGTCATGGAGAGAGAAGTGGGGGGGGGGTATTTTGGGGGGGGAGGGGGGGGGGGGGGGGGAGCATCGGCCATTCTGGGTACAAACCACACATGCCCAGGCCGAGGGGTCAAAGCGGGAGTGTTTGTGCGTGGAATTAGACCATGATAAATTTAGGAATTGCAACAATGGTTTGATTCTCTTTCTCTCCGTTTTGCTCACTTACATTAAATTTAAACCATGCTTAATTTTAAAAGAATTATTATTCTAAATAGCTAAGTAAAAAATAACTAAACCATATATAAATTCATAGTAAAGAAAGGCTATTAGTTGATGTAAACATTTCCAAAAATCTTTATTTACGTTTCTTCTAGGAAGGCTTCTATTTTCTCCCCATATTAAAACACATTCTTATACTCCAGATACCTCTTTACATTGTGGCTTGTAACTTGCCTCGAAACGTTATTCATTTGAATTTTCTGGAAAGAAAAAAAAATACACTAAAACCTGCAAAAAATCACTATTCCTTTAAATCTTAAAATACTCATCGTGCAATGTAAAATATTTAATAATATAATAATTGATAATTTTTGTTCTATTAAAAATTGTTTTTCAATGTTAATAAAACCACTATTGAATAAAACATATTGTAGTCATCACATTTGTTGATTACTTGCTAGAATTCCACCACAGTTTGTATTCTTTGGAGTACAACTCATCTATGCATTCTCTTTTAAATTGACAATATGTGACATCATTGCAGACTGGTTAGATTGTAAAGCTTGTGATCTATTTTATATACATCCTAAATTTGCTATATTGTATTTGTGATGTTCTGGAAAAGACTAAAGATGTAATAAATTAGTAATCTTTTTAAACCTTGTGATTTTTAGTAAATGTAAACATTGTTTTTGTGTAGATGATGGAGAGGGGATTTGATCTTTTCTCTTGAAGAAGATCAAGAGTCCAGCAGTGCTCATACATCAAAAAGTGTAAAACCAAGATCTCCTGCTAGAGTCAAACGCCAGTCTACTCATGTAAGTTAGGTTGTAAAATATATTTTGTAATAATAAAAGACTGGGGATTGTATTTTTATACGGTACTTATTTGTGAGGAACGTTTGGAAATTAAATCATTCTTTGAAGAGTTTGTTACTAGTTGATACTAGTTACCAGCAGGTTTACCTTGAAAACAATCTTCTAGGGCTGATGGAAGGAACACATGCAGGTACACATATTTTACACATAATTAGTTGCACTCAATCTTTGTCAACCAGTAGAGACCAGTTGAAAAATATTTTCAGTGCAATTAAAAATTTCGAATTATGTGTAAATATATGTACTTTTGTGTGCTCTTTCAATCAATGGTCCCTAGAAGATAGTTTTCAAGGTAAGGCTGCTGATTTTACTATCAACTAGTAATAATCCCTGACTTTCAGCCCTTTTAATTCAAACGTATTCCTTGAAGAGTCTGTTTTGTTGTGAAGTAGATGCTTCTTTGGACAAATTCAACATAAAATTATGTTATGATAAAAATATGTTATAAAATTAACATTGATAAGACTTTTGTTGTTTAGAATATAATCTTGATGTGAGGATTCCATGTTAGCCTACTATCTATAATAACTCCTAGATGTGTGGCCACATTAGAATATTTTATACTAATACTTTCCAGGGTAGGTTGATCTTTTTCTTTATATTTTTTCCACAGATTACTATGCTCGTTTTATATATCCTAAGACTCACCATGAGATCAGTTTATGGAAGAGGCTGATCCCTTTTTTTAGCCTCATTTCAGCTGTTCTCATGGTCCACTGGCCTGATTAAACAGAATAAGGGGACAGGAGTTGGTGCAGTACAGTGTCAGTAGTTCTGATAAAAATTGTGTTGTTAAAGGCAGGATTTGAACCTGCATTATCTCTAACTCAGATTCAAAGTCCAATGACAGACCGTGAGGACGTCAGCTCTCCCAGTTGCTTATAAAGTCAAGAACTTTTAAAAAGGTTATTAGATTGTCTAAAAGAATATATAAACTTTCTTGTAGGCCATGTATATAAATTTTGGATGAGTGTGGTTGAGAGTTCTGGAGTTTATAATTGGTGAACGTATATAAACATAAAAAAAGTTTTGTTTTTGAGTTATTGCAATATGCAGATTTCTAGTCAACTATTATAACCCCTTTAGATTTGATTAAAAATGTGTTTATTGTGCTTAAGTTATATCTATTTTCAATTATTTTTGCTGAGGTTTTGCTAAAAAAAAATTAAAAAATTTAAAATAATTATTTATTTAAAATTCATCAAAAAGTATAAAAGCTTTTTGACCTTTTAAATTTGTTGACACACAAGTTTCCCTGGAAAATGCGGGAAATTTGAACAATATTTAAAACCGGGCCCCAAAAGTTAATAACAAAACATCTGCACTTTTCTGAACTTATAAAAAAAAATTTTAAAAATTGCCCTTAAGTGGAATAAAATTTTAAATTAGTGACAAGGGGCTGTTTCAGATGCCACCCACGGATCGGTAGGGAGGGGACATTACCCCCTTTGGGCCCTATATTCCTGGTGGCCGAATCAAAAGGGTACTTGGGAAATCTCAACTTTTTTCCTTTGTGAGAAAAAACCAATCGGGTATAAGGGAGGAAAAGTATTATAATATAAAGTTTTTGAAAAACTCTTTTTTGAAAATTTTGGAAAGGGGTTTTTTGGATCAAAAAAACCAAAAAAACCCTAAGACTCTAGATTTTTAATTTTTTTTATTTTAATGGCTTTTTCCCTCAGTATTTTTTTTAATTTAACAGACACCCCTCAATAAAACCCAATTAACCCCTTAAAAATTTCCTAATCAATAAAATTAAAGTCTGACTACTTCACCAAAATCCCAATCAGCGACAAACAAACTGGAGGAACTGCAACACTTATTTTTTTACCTTTGGATGTAAAAATAAAAAATGGAAATTTTTTTTTTGTTTCCAAATAGCACCTTTTCAAAACGTTATTACCAAATTTCATGATAGAAAAATTTCTTTAACGCCCAAGAAAAAAATATTTTTCAAAACCTTGGTTTTTGACTTTTAAAAAAAATCCCCCTGAAAGAATTTACTTTTTTTTTGTTAATTTGGCACTATGCCCCTTTGAATGTTTCCCCTTAGCTACCCGATAATGTAAGCTTTAAGGGTGTAAACTGATAAATTAGAGACCCTTTCCAAAGAAACTTGGAAAAACTATTAACCCTTTTTAC
>NW_025786620.1:0-18319 GCF_021130785.1 Homalodisca vitripennis
ATACGGATGGATCGAAGCTACTATTTCATTGATTTTTATCAAGAATGCTGCTTCGAACTGAAAAATTTTTTTCACCTCTAGATTTTTTAAGACTATTGAACGACCGCTATGGTCTAAAAACCAAAACATTACTACGTTTATGATACACCATATCAGAGAATTTTAACATTCAGTCTAGTTAAAATGCTAATGATAAAAATGTTTTTCAATTCTAAGGTTTTCTAGAAATTATGACGTACCGATGCTAAATCTAAAACCAATGCAAATGTTTAATAAAACAAATGACAATGTATTTTAATGCTGAATAAATTGTTTGAAATTGGCTTCTTGTTTAAATGCGGTAATTATGGGAATTTTACGTTCGTACGTTTTTTGTTTTTACTATATAATGTTTTAATAATTTCGAGGTCATTATATCTTTATAATTACTTAGTTTACATTTATTTTCTTTAGAGAGTCGCTAATGAGAAAACCAATTTTTAATCGGCAACATTTTTTTAATTTCTCTACAAATTTCCTTTCAGCTCTATACATTTTCCCAATTTTTTTCTAAATTCTTTAAAACCGTCCAAAAATACAAATTCGGAAGTTTTTTCAAAGTTAAACATTCGTTTGCTCAATAACCTCGTAGTTTGAAGTAAAGGGAAGTTCGCCAAGCCATTTTTTTTTCAAATTCGGAAACAGGAAAAAGGCAATGGGGGCCAAATCTGGCGAATACGGTGGATACATTATATCGAATTTATATCAGCCATTCTGGTCGTCGACCACACGATTTACTTATTGTTCTTCGGAAATGTGTTTTACTTACAAATTTTCATGCAAAATTGAAGCGACTGAACCTAGATTATCCCTGTATCAACTACTTCGCGCACTTTAATTCGTCGAACATTCAAAATCATGTCCTGGACTTTCAATCATTTCGGGAATAGACACTTCGACTGGTCGTCCTGATCGAATGTTCTTCTTTGTAGATGAACGGCCACGCTTAAACTCGTTTTCCCAATTGTTAAAATTGTTGTAAACACAGGAGCAGACCTGCTATGAACTGCATCCAACTCAGATTTTGATTTCTTTCGCCTTAAGCCTTTCAAATAAAACCGCTTGAAACTCACCTGTCTCCATTGTTATAAACAAACAAAAGTTTTTCACTTCAATCGTCAATGAAACTACGCGATGGATCGAGCTGACATTTTAACATTGCTGTCTAGTCAATAATGCTGCTTACGAACAAAATGTTTTTCAATCTCTAGGATTTTCTAAGGACTTTGAACGACCCGCTATGGTCCTCAAAACCAAAACAATTGACTACATGTTTATAATAAACCATAATCAGCAGAATGTATAAATTTTCGGTACTCCGTAGAACAAATTAATGGATTTGAATTGGCTTCGTGTGATAAATGGCGGAAATTAGGATTTTGCTTTACCGGTGAGCTAGAGCTCTGATTACCACAACGCAAAAGTGCGTGGTAATGAAATTCGGATCCACTTGTATATTTACTGGCTTCACGCTTAGCTCTGTCGCCTGGTGAAGGCATCCTTTATTTTCTCTTTTTTATGGAGATGTCGCCGTAATGATGGACGAAATCCGAACGTGTGTTGAATATTTTTTTTAGTTTTCAATTATTTATTTTTATATATTAATTTTACACTTAATTGTTAGTACGAGGGTCGTTCAATAAGTCCTTAGAAAAAAACAGAAAACCAATTTTTATCGGCACAATTTTTAATTTCTCTACAAATTTCCTTTCAGCTCTATACATTTTCCCAATTTTTTTTCTAAATTCTTTTAAACCGTCCAAAAATACAAATTCGGAAGTTTTTCAAAGTAAACATTCGTTTGCTCAATAACCTCGTAGTTTGAAGTAAAGGGAAGTTCGCCAAGCCATTTTTTTCAAATTCGGAAACAGGAAAAAGGCAATGGGGGCCAAATCTGGCGAATACGGTGGATACATTATATCGAATTTATATCCAGCCATTCTGGTCGTCGACCACACGATGTTCTTATTGTTCTCGGAAATGTTTTACTTACAAATTTTCATGCAAAATTGAAGCGACTGAACCTAGATATCCCTGTATCAACTACTTTCGCGCACTTTAATTCGTTCGAACATTCAAAATCATGTCCTGGAACTTTTTCAATCATTTCGGGAATAGACACTTCGACTGGTCGTACCTGATCGATGTTCTTCATTTGTAGATGAACGGCCACGCTTAAACTCGTTTTCCCAATTGTAAATTGTTGTAAACACAGGAGCAGACCTGCTATGAACTGCATCCAACTCAGATTTGATTTCTTTCGGCCTTAAGCCTTTCAAATAAAAACCGCTTGAAACTCACCTGTCTCCATTGTTATAAACAAACAAAAGTTTTTCACTTCAATCGTCAATGAAAACTACGCGATGGATTCGAGCTGACATTTTAACATTGCTGTCTAGTCAATAATGCTGCTTACGAACAAAATGTTTTTCAATCTCTAGGATTTTCTAAGGACTTATTGAACGACCCGCTATGGTCCTCAAAACCAAAACAATTGACTACATGTTTATAATAAACCATAATCAGCAGAATGTATAATTTTCGGTACTCGTTAGAACAAATTAATGGATTTGAAATTGGCTTCGTGTGATAAATGGCGGAAATTAGGATTTTGCTTTACCGGTGAGCTAGAGCTCTGATTACCACAACGCAAAAGTGCGTGGTAATGAAATTTCGGATCCACTTGTATATTTACTGGCTTCACGCTTAGCTCTGTCGCCTGGTGAAGGCATCCTTTATTTTCTCTTTTATGAGATGTCGCGTAATGATGGACGAAATCCGAACGTGTTGAATATTTTTTTTTAGTTTTCAATTATTTATTTTTATATATTAATTTTACACTTAATTGTTAGTACGAGGGTCGTTCAATAAGTCCTTAGAAAAAAACAGAAAACCAATTTTATCGGCACATTTTTTAATTTTCTCTACAAATTTCCTTTCAGCTCTATACATTTTCCCAATTTTTTTCTAAATTCTTTAAACCGTCCAAAAATACAAATTCGGAAGTTTTTCAAAAGTAAACATTCGTTTGCTCAATAACCTCGTAGTTTGAAGTAAAGGGAAGTTCGCCAAGCCATTTTTTTCAAATTCGGAAACAGGAAAAAGGCAATGGGGGGCCAAATCTGGCGAATACGGTGGATACATTATATCGAATTTATATCAGCCATTCTGGTCGTCGACCACACGATGTTCTTATTGTTCTCGGAAATGTTTTTACTTACAAATTTTCATGCAAAAATTGAAGCGACTGAACCTAGATATCCCTGTATCAACTACTTCGCGCACTTTAATTCGTCGAACATTCAAAATCATGTCCTGGACTTTTTCAATCATTTCGGGAATAGGACACTTCGACTGGTCGTCCTGATCGATGTTCTTCATTTGTAGATGAACGGCCACGCTTAAACTCGTTTTCCCAATTGTAAATTGTTGTAAACACAGGAGCAGACCTGCTATGAACTGCATTCCAACTCAGATTTGATTTCTTTCGGCCTTAAGCCTTTTCAAATAAAAACCGCTTGAAAACTCACCTGTCTCCATTGTTATAAACAAACAAAAGTTTTTCACTTCAATCGTCAATGAAACTACGCGATGGATCGAGCTGACATTTTAACATTGCTGTCTAGTCAATAATGCTGCTTACGAACAAAATGTTTTTCAATCTCTAGGATTTTCTAAGGGACTTATTGAACGACCCGCTATGGTCCTCAAAACCAAAACAATTGACTACATGTTTATAATAAACCATAATCAGCAGAATGTATAATTTTCGGTACTCGTAGAAACAAATTAATGGATTTGAAAATTGGCTTCGTGTGATAAATGGCGGAAATTAGGATTTTTGCTTTACCGGTGAGCTAGAGCTCTGATTACCACAACGCAAAAGTGCGTGGTAATGAAATTTCGGATCCACTTGTATATTTACTGGCTTCACGCTTAGCTCTGTCGCCTGGTGAAGGCATCCTTTATTTTCTCTTTTATGAGATGTCGCGTAATGATGGACGAAATCCGAACGTGTTGAATATTTTTTTTAGTTTTCAATTATTTATTTTTATATATTAATTTTACACTTAATTGTTTAGTACGAGGGTCGTTCAATAAGTCCTTAGAAAAAAACAGAAAACCAATTTTATCGGCACATTTTTTAATTTCTCTACAAATTTCCTTTCAGCTCTATACATTTTCCCAATTTTTTTTCTTAAATTCTTTTAAACCGTCCAAAAATACAAATTCGGAAGTTTTTCAAAGTAAACATTCGTTTGCTCAATAACCTCGTAGTTTGAAGTAAAGGGAAGTTCGCCAAGCCATTTTTTTCAAATTCGGGAAAATAACAGGAAAAAGGCAATGGGGGCCAAATCTGGCGAATACGGTGGATTACATTATATCGGAATTTATATCAGCCCATTCTGGTCGTCGACCACACGATGTTCTTATTGTTCTCGGAAATGTTTTACTTACAAATTTTCATGCAAAATTGAAGCGACTGAACCTAGATATCCCTGTAGCCTCAACTACTTCGCGCACTTTAATTCGTCGAACATTCAAAATCATGTCCTGGACTTTTTCAATCATTTCGGGAATAGACACTTCGACTGGTCGTCCTGGATCGATGTTCTTCATTTGTAGATGAACGGCCACGCTTAAACTCGTTTTCCAATTGTAAAATGTTGTAAACACAGGAGCAGACCTGCTATGAACTGCATCCAACTCAGATTTGATTTCTTTCGGCCTTAAGCCTTTCAAATAAAAACCGCTTGAAAACTCACCTGTCTCCATTGTTATAAACAAACAAAAGTTTTTCACTTCAATCGTCAATGAAACTACGCGATGGATCGAGCTGACATTTTAACATTGCCTGTCTAGTCAATAATGCTGCTTACGAACAAAATGTTTTTCAATCTCTAGGATTTTCTAAGGACTTATTGAACGACCCGCTATGGTCCTCAAAACCAAAACAATTGACTACATGTTTATAATAAACCATAATCAGCAGAATGTATAATTTTCGGTACTCGTAGAACAAATTAATGGATTTGAAATTGGCTTCGTGTGATAAATGGCGGAAATTAGGATTTTGCTTTACCGGTGAGCTAGAGCTCTGATTACCACAACGCAAAAGTGCGTGGTAATGAAATTTCGGATCCACTTTTAACATGGACTTTCCACTCTATATTTCTTATTTCTATACTCTATTCTCACGACACTACATAAAAGCTTTCATTATGTTATAGTCTATGAGAAAATATTTCATCCAATGCTAAAATATGTTGCCCCCCATACGTTATGGTTGCGCACTATATAGCGGCAATCGATATAAACAGTAATTATATTACAGAAAAACATTAAATGTGATACTTTGATGGAAACCTACATTTTAAACGTAATTCATCAAAATAATGCAATTATTAGAAGATTAAAATTGATTGCAACTCTGAACCATTAAGGTTGTACGAGTATATTATCACTATCTATCTACACGAACATAATTTCTGCCACACAATTACCCATATTGATTAAGGTCTATTCTCTTTAGACGTCAAAGACACAAGTATCTAAGAACTTCTTAATAGCTTGTATAAAATGAACCTAAAATACGTTTTTTGCGTCATTCATGAGTTAGCAGTGCAATAACTTAGTGCCACCCGAATATTAATACCGATATACCGTTAGAATACACAAAATCAACATGTCACTTGTAAGATAAAATCAGATTTTTTTACACTTTGATGTTAGTTCGTGGACATTTTGTTTCTTGGTTATGAGACTACCGGTTAGTAAAATATTTCCTTTAATTGCATTGAATGCATTCCTTTACAGAAAATTGGAGTAGCAGCTTCCAAGTTCTGTGAAAGCTATATTTAATATTAATTTATTGTATGCAGTGCACGTTTGTGTACTTGGACATTTCCTGCTTTGGCCAAGGTGAACCTTTAAGTAGGGCAGCCATACTTGGGCTGTGTAATGTTTATCCTTTAGTTAAATAACAGAAGTTGACACACAAATAAAAAAAAGAATTAAAAACAACTATCACGATATCCATACAGAATCACTTAGTGTTGTGTCACATTTTATTAAAATGTGCTGTCTTGAAATTAGTGAACATTTGTACTTAAAAAAAAACACACATACACATTTAACTCATTACTTTTTGAACTATCGTATGCTAAAAACTGAGCAACCATGTCAACGTAATAACGATATATTTAAACCAAGATATATTTTCGTTTATTTCTATTTTGTTTTTGACTGTAGTGTTAGTTTATTACTGCAAATGAGCATAATCGTATTTTCCCTCCCCCCCCCCACCACTATGCAAGTTTAAAGGGCGTCTCCCGGTGCTTCATATGTCGTAAATATGCGGGCGCTTTATAAATCAACGCTTCAGTAAAGAGAAACATAACCTCAATTTTAGGCATTTAAACTCATATGAACGGAAGCGACCGCGGCCGTGACCCAGCAGGAAGGCGCTTGAACAGCTGCTTCCACTCAGCGCTTGGCTGCGGGCAAGGGCAAGTTAACCTCCGCCCCGACAGGGAGACAAACAGTCAGATGATCTCCTACATGACGTCACTCATTAGTCTAGACTCTAGACACTCCCACGTGTTCCACACTCGGCTCAGAGACATCGTTTTTTGGAGATGCTTGATTAGGATATAGATAAATGGACACTGAGTTAAATATAAAGAAACAATCTCACTCACAGTTTTGTCACATGCCACACGTTGAACTTCCGATGAAGAAGAGGACGCGAATATTTCAGGAGTTTCAAGAATCAAAGGATATGATCAACATAGCGTACAAAAAACCGTACCATCAATTCACACTTTCAAAAATATTTAAATAACTACCTGATATATTCAGATTCCTCATACTACTTAGAAGCAAATTAAGATTTTTTCTGCTACGGTGAGCATCCATCAGAAACTGCGCATCAGAACCCCACAGGTTTGTTGACCCTGGGAACTTGGTAATCCATGGTGACGGAGGAACATGTCGTGTCATATCATGACCGAGTGGGAGGTGACGGTTTGTCGACAGGAATTGTCCACGCCTGGCACGACCTCGTGACGTCACCGGAAATGACCAAAAGTACTTGAAGCTACAAAGAAGCAATTGACAAAGCTTCCGGTCATCACTTGAGTCACTCGACTTTCCGCGGCCGTGGCACAGCGCCCCTTCAAGTGCGTTTTAGTCCAAAACATCACACGTCATCTGGTATCAATCAAAACCTCTTCCAAGTAATTCACTTACTTCAGTTTAGTTTTATTTGGAGCACAGACTCCGCAGAAAACGCTCTTGCTTAGCTTTCTGGTTTAGACGTCTCAGAGTACACATAGAAATTAAAGACCCAATCTTGTACAAATATAAGGAAAGTAATGTTGTAACTCATTGAATAAATTTGGTGTAAGTTATAACTAAACTTTTAATTAAAGTTTAAAACGTTTTGTTTTCCAACACTTATTTACATCCTCATCCAGCAACAGTGTATAATTTTGTTGAGTGGATATTATCTGCAGCTGTAAGCTTTTGGATTTCTTGCTTTATTTTTTTAGGAGCGTTGATAGTTTATTACTTATCTCATCCTCAGCTTTCATAATCAAAAGTATTAAAATTAGTAATTGGAAAAGGTTCAATATCCATCCATTCTCAAAACTGTTAGTACAAATGTTCTGTAACCAATAACCTTAGTTATTTTGCTGTCAAACAAACAATTGTAGGAACACATATTTATAGATATTAAACAGGTTTCTTTAATTAATAATTAATATTCTTATAGGACTCAGCTCCACTGTACATTTTGAGTTATTAAATGTTTTACTAAAAATCATACCTGCCTCATTTATAGGGCGGGAGAAATTAGACAAATATTTTGAAGCAGAATAATCTATCGAGAGCAAGAGATTAATAGATCCACACATTAAAACTTGAAAAGATTTAAAATCAGAGTGATCGTGTGCATGTTGTAGCGAGCAGGAGTGGCAACTGTGGGAAGTACGTGCCAAGAGCCATCCTGCTGGATTTGGAACCAGGAACTATGGAGAGTGTGAGATCCGGAGTGTATGGAGAGCTGTTCCGGCCAGACAAAACTTTGTGTTTGGCCAGAGCGGAGCAGGCAACAACTGGGCTAACAGGGGCACTACACAGAAGGCGCTGAACTGGTAAGATGCCTGTGTCTGGATGTGGTCCCGCAAAGAGGCGGAAGGAATTGTGACTGTCTTCAGGTCGTAGTGCCGTCCTAATAATATTCTTGAATGTATGAATGATTGATACTTCTCCTTCACTGTAAGGACATTTCAGATGAGAGACCATAAATATTTCAGAGAAGGAAAATCTTGGTTTTTCAGAATTCTGGAGTCATGGTTTTGAGTACTGGAATTATTATGTTATCTCAAGCGAGCGGTAACTTAGGGTTATTCAGCACCCGGGGCATAACAACCTATTTTAGGCGCCCCTCCCCCCCACCAAATTGAACTGAAACTAATTCCTTATTAACTCCTCTTAAAAAGTGTGTGGGTGGTTGTCCATCGGTACCGGGTACGCTACCATTAATACTATTTCTTGAATCTTGATCTTAAAACAATACTCAACCTCAAGTTCAAAGTATATAGGCCTAAAATATATTTGGGTAAATAATTATGAATAACGTAATTTTCAAAAACAAATAGTTTTATTTCAAAAACAACAACCATTTATAACTAAAAAACACTTATGATAGTAGTAAATTATGTAAAATATTGATTTAAACATTTAATTGTTCTTTAGGAATTTAACTTTTCGGGCTTTTCTTTGCAGCAAATGTACTGACCAATCTCACTGAAGCATAGTTTTGAGGGCTACCTGGTGCTCAATGGAAATCTAATCCCTAGGTTTGTCAGCCTCTGTTGCCCTGTCAAATTCCGTAAATAATTTTTTATTATTATTTAAGTTTACTAAAAACTTCTTTCATTCGAAGCCCACTGAAACCGGAATTGTCAAAGAAGATTTCCGTAAGGCAGTCATTATGTTTGGAGTATACATCCTCCATTTTTGTGTCACACACAAAAATTTCAGAAGATCCAATCCGAATTGGTGTTTGAGATAATTTGGTACTAAATCCAAACCATGGTATCTTGGGGAAACTTTTCCACTTCAGTTGCCAATTCGTCTTTGTCCAAGGTCTTTTCTTTATATTTGGAGGCTAATTCAATTGCTCTTAAGCCTTTAGGTTCATCCCCACTCATTGTTCCAAAAGCTAGCTCCGTTGAGAAAACCAAACAAATGAATTTATGGTTTTGAATTAAGAGTTTGATAGAAATTCTTTCTCTGAGTCTCACAAAGAATGCGATCCGACGATTTCTAATAGCTGCTGTTGAAATTTCTCTCTTCTTCTGAGAAATTCAGGTGCTTCCATCTTCGGCATTCCTCCATCAAACATGCGCTTTTTTCTTCTCTATTCGAACTACTTCTTGAAAATGAAGGATCAAGGCCAAGATTTGTTGCCATTTTCTTTGGCTTCTTTCATTGCAGCGTATTGAAATAGTTTGCCCTATATCCGAGGTCTAGTTCAGTAGGATCCAATCGACTGATGTGTTTGGCCGGATCTATGTATGGTGATATTCTCCACTTGTAGAGAGCTTGTTCACAATGTCAATGCGGGAGGTCCAATTGCTTGGTGTACCAAAAAACAGGAGAGAATCTATAAACTCAAAACATGATCTTGGGACATTTTTTCAAAAAGATTAGCTGCTTCAGTTTTTGTTTCACTCTGAGGGTAAGTTTAGGCTGGTTCTGAGGTCATTTAACAGCCATTTATAATTTTACCCTAGATGCTTGTATATAAACTATGTTACAGCTTCCCTCTTAGGTCCGGGACCATCTGGTGTTTACTTTGGTAGTTTTAGAGATAGAGGGACATGTTTTAATAAAACCTCCCATCTATTGGTCGAGGGAAGCAAAAAAATTGTACAAGCAGTTAAGAGTTCCAAAGTATGACTGTACCTCCCCTGACATACTAGCAGCATTTGCACCTACTAAATTTAAGGAAATGAGCCGCGCAAGGGCACAAAATAAGCCAGGTTGTTTTCGGCAAGAATCCTAGATTGGACGCCTTTGTATTTGCCAGCCATATTCGAACCATTGTCATAGCACTGGCCCGGCAGTTCTTCAAATCTAAGCCATCTTTTTTGATTTTCTCTGAAATTTCTTGCGAAAGACCCAATCCAGTTTTTTCACCAACTTTTACAAAATCAATAAAACTCTCCACTACCTCCGGACCCTGTTCGGTGATTTTCACATAACGAAGGACTTGAGACATTTGCTCCAAATGACTTACGTCGGGAGTACAGTCAAAACATAATTGAAAAGTATTTTGAAGCCTTGATGTCACAAAATATGTTTTCTCTGACTTTTCCTGCAATAATGTCTAAAAATTCATTCTGGATGAGCGGCGAAAAGTAAACTGACTTGGCCTTTTTTATGGCGAAGAATGTGCTCTTTCAGAGGTGCATGGTAATGAGATACTAGTTCAATAGTGTTCAAAAACCTACCGCATCTAGGGTCACTGAAATCCAGGTTTTCATTGGAGCCTCGTAATGGGCTGCCATCTTTTGCTAGGTGTAAGATTACATCAATGATAGCATACAAAACACCCTTCCAGTGTGCCTCTTCAAGTGCAATCATGTCTTGTAGTTCTTTGTCAATGCCAGAACGTTTACTTAAACTAGATTCTAAATTTTTCCAAGCACAAAAGCATGTTTGTGATTTAAGGAGTTCTCATGCTCAGGAATCCGTTCACTCAATTTCTTCCACTGAGTGAACCCTTCATCTTTGGCTAAAGCAGAAATCTTATGTGGATGTTGATGTTCAGTGTGCGAAAAAAGTTTGCATGGGATACAATACAAGGAATTGTTTGATTTGCTATAGGACTAGCCATGTTCGATGTACTTTTAAGCCATTAGGCATAATTTTTGTAAACCACTCTTTAGTCAACTGTCTCCCATCTCTTAAAGTATTGTTAAGATCAGGTTCTATTTTCCCTTCATTCAATAATCTCGATACGAGAAAACATCTGTCTGCATCCGAAATGGTATTAGGCCACTTCCCCGGATCTTTTAGATCAATAGATTTTAGTAGACTCACCATGGGTTGGATCAGTTGTCAAACTCGTAGACGTACCATTATTATACTTTTGCTCCGGTTGAAACATCTCGATCTCTTCAACCCTCGACGTCATCCTGGGTGACCGTTGGTACAACTGGAAGTTCTTCCAGCTGAAGATTTTCCGTACCAAGATTAGCATTAGTTGAAAACACGTCTTGGACTGCATCAGCTGATGACCCTCCATCTTCAAAAGTCGTACTTGTACTACAGCTGATTTCATCTGAAAAAATAAAAAATTCGAGTTACCTTCATTCGATAAAATAATATTATTGGTATATTTGTCAATTTGTGGTAGAACTTAGCTGTTTAAATTGTGCCGTATTTATCTAAAAGCATAGTTTAACGCTAAATTAAACAATACTGCCGACAAAGCATCTCCTACTATACTATTTTTTTTAAATAAATTATGACGTTCTTAGTTCTTGGTTAAAGCCGAAATGTCGTCTTCAAGTGTGACGATGACTAGATTTGCTGCTTGTTAGCGTTTCTAAGAAATAGCTTAAGAAGAAGAAAGCTTAAACCTGTGTTCAATTATATATTTTTTTAAACACAGATTCATATCAATAGTTACGCTGCTACAGTTACAGAAAAGTTAATTATGATATATTTTTAAGGTTTCCAATAAGTTAATCATTAATCTGTATTAGTTAATAAATACAAAGTAACAAAGTACTGTATATCTATCTTACCTACCTTTACTGTTTGTTTCATTTAGCCATGATGATAGAAGAGACGAGGATTGATGTGCTTCTTTTTTTTCTCTTTAGCTCTTTTGCGATTTTCCGCACCAGACAGTTTTTTCGACATGACTAATATTCACAAACACGAAAATAATATTGCTAGTAACACTCAAAGAAAACAGCTCCGCAACCACTTACGTGAACCGAAACCACTGATGATGTATATAATGAAGTAGAAAGTATGAACTATTGTCAACAATAGTAGTTGCACAACTGCACAACATACGCAGTTAGTCTGTTAGTCAAGGTCAGGCCAGCGAGCATCGATGTGTTGTGTTTGTGGCAATGTGGCATGTGTGGTGCGGTGAGAGGGATGGGGGAGCTGCGGGTGGGAGCCGGGAGGGGAAGGAAGTGTCTGACGCCGCGCCGTCCTAGTGAGTCATTCCACAGATAACACAGTGTGCCCATACTCGTTTCTGTACAAGTTCATGCAGACCGTAAACATGATTCGTAAATAGTCAGATAGCATTCATCATTTCACTTTGCATTTTCTTAGACTTAAATCAAATAAAAATAATAAATATAAATGATTTTCTTTTGCAACACACCTCGCATTAAAAAATATTTTCAACAATTTTTATTAGAAAAATCTGTGGCCGTGTTGGCGCCCCCCCAAACAACTTGCGCCCGGGGCACATGCCCCGCGTGCCCCCCCCTAGTTACGTCGCTGTGTTATCTATTAGAGCACAAATCCTAATTTTTTACTTCCAAATAAAGAAAATTGTTTGAAGTATGCCTTTTTGCCAAATATCAAGTTATTACTAAAACTTAGTATGTAGAAGAAAGCTGCTTTGAACACAGGAACAAGAATTGCTGTACAAGAGGGAGATCATTTTGAAAAGAATATCATTTTCTGTTGTATTATGTTCTCAAACATATACACTAAAAAATAAAATAAAAATATAAGTCAATGTTAAAAGCAAATTAAACTTCTTAATTAATACAATAATTATTTAAGATTTTTTCAAAATACTGCTTTGCTATTTGATTTAAGATTCCTTCATTACGTATTTCCAGATTTGTTGGGTTCTTCTCATAGGAAAATTTTGTTTTATTTGTTTCATTTCTTCTTATATGTCCTTGCGAGAATATCAGCCTAAAAATGGTTCATTACTCTTAACCACCAGAAATGATGCAGCAAATACTTTACACACAATGAAATCATACATTAAATGAATCTCTAGAACTACAAACAATCCTTTTGTCAGAAGTGTAAAAAATGGATTTCAGAAAAGGATTTAGGTTTACAAAACCTGAACCTACAATCAGAAATCCATTTTTAGACAACTGCAATGGTTGACATTTCAAAGAAAATGAGTTTCCAAACGGTTACTGCTCTTTCATTGTTGCCCTGTCATGGTAAGGAACCTGGCTGCCAGTCATGGCTTTACTGCTACAAAACGCTGTAAATCTTCTACACTATCCTGGGTTTTATAGATTTATAATAACATCAAGTGACTTGTGTGATGTGGTAAATCATGGTTACAAGATGAAGAACCTACTTAACCAAGTTTACCGACCTACTTCAGTAATAGGTGTGTAACGGTGGATGGAAAGTGCGTTATTGGTTAACGAGTCTTAACTACTCCATAGCTTTCTCCATTCAGAAGAAAATCTATTTAGACTATCATTCCGAAACTATGGTAATATGCAGGAGATTGATAATGATGGATGATGTTTTCAGGGATTCCAATTGACACATTCCCTGGGGGGAGGCACCGGCTCCGGGTTGGGCACTTTGCTCATATCCAAGATCCGGGGAGGAGTATCCTGACAGAATTATGAACACATATTCTGTCATGGCCTTCGCCTAAGGTAAGAAAAAGAAAGAATTTTATTTCTGAATGCTGTAATGTCAACCTCTTAAAAACAATTAAAACAGTTTTTTTTCACTAAATTAAAATAATAATTTTTTACTGACCAATTAATTTTATTTGATCACTTTGTTTCGATTTTTGTAATAATTAATGTACCAGTTATTTAGATGGTAAGCATTAAATAGATGTTAGCAACCGTTAGATGGACACAGAAGATCAATTCCACACTTATGGATTTTACATTTTTAAGTTTTAGATGGATTCACACATCTCTATCATAGCTAAATGTTTTGATATAATGGATGGGGAGTAATGTTTGTTAATATCTAAGACAATTATACTTTTAGCAAGAGCAGCCATTAATATTACTAAAGCTGTATAACCGATACAAACCATATGAGACTTACCCTCACATTTAGAGTTCAAAGGGTCTCTAACCTTAGTTATTAAATATAAGTTGTTTAAACCCAGTTTATAATCCCAAATTGATCCTTTCACTACCCAATACCAGATATCAGTGATCAATCAGAACACGTCTTAATCCCATATGATCCAGTGGTTTAATGCAGTTATCAAAGTCTAATTCAGAATCATTACCTAATTTCAATTATTCTAATATAAATCATTATTGTAAAGACCATTTATTTAAAATTCTCTTAAAGAAGAAATTGAGCTTATTAGTTATGTAGAAAATAAATGTAGATATTAGAATATGTATTTCCTAATATCTACATTTTCTTCAACTCTTTATCTGACCTTTTACTATTTGGTATATCCCAGAACTCTATGTTCTCCATCATAAACATATTAAGTTCAAATATTTTCTCTTCACTCTATTTTATTGAAAAAATTGTTATAAGTGTTATTGATCTTGAGGAGTCATAACTCTAAACTTCTCTCCTCTCCTACCAAATCCTGCTTCGTTAAAATTAAGTTCATTTAGTTCCCTCTTAACATGTACATTTTCTTTACTTCTTGCTGATATGAAAAATTTTCTTTGATTTTTAACATTCATAAACTTTTGTACAATTTTGAGCATTTGCAAGTTTTTCCAGATGAAAATCATTGATTTTCCTTGGTTTCTAGGTGTCTGATACAGTGGTAGAACCGTACAATGCTACTCTATCAGTCCATCAACTGGTAGAGAACACAGACGAGAGCTACTGCATCGACAACGAGGCTCTCTACGACATCTGCTTCCGCACGCTCAAACTGTCTAACCCCACCTATGGAGACCTCAACCACCTAGTATCCCTCACCATGTCTGGCGTCACCACCTGCCTGAGGTTCCCTGGTCAGCTCAACGCAGACTTACGTAAGCTGGCAGTCAACATGGTGCCCTTCCCTCGTCTCCACTTCTTCATGCCCGGGTTCGCTCCACTTACATCTCGTGGCAGCCAGCAATACAGAGCTCTCACTGTGTGCCTGAGTTGACACAGCAGATGTTCGATGCCAAGAACATGATTGGTGGCCTGCGATCCCCGACATGGAAGATATCTTACCGTTGCCGCAATCTTCCGGTGAGAGCTGCAGTAGAGCAAGAATATTATTTTTTATATGTTGTTGATGTAAATTGAAAAATTGTTGTTAATATCTAATTTCTTACAAGATACTCTTACCCAATAAGAGAGCAACTGACTCCATTAAGTTATTGTTAATATCAGAAATAGAAAAACAAAAGTCTCTTTTATATTTATTTTGCTGAGTTTTGTGTTAAAACTACTCATAAAAGGGAGAATTATTATTATTAATTAATTGGAATGACATTATTATGTAACATATTCTTGTATATTTACTCAAAATCAGCAAGGCACAGAATTTAAACTTTACATAGATTTTAAATTTTAAAAAATATAAAACCTTATTATAAGCTTGAAATAAACTACCAGTAGTTCTACAATAAAAAAAACCATAGATCCTGGTCTTGTGTATATAGGTAGATTCCAACCCACAATTAAATTCTTTCACACCTCTTTAATGGCATTAACGCTTTAGTCCATCTTATCAGTTGGATTCTAATTTGATTAATAAATTTAAAAGTATGATTTTGTTTTATAATTAAAATGCCAGTAATATATTTACTACACATATGCTTTTAAATTGTATATTTCAATATTTAATATTGTTGACAGCGGCCGCTATGTCTATGAAGGAAGTGGGACGAACAGATGTTGAACATTCAGAATAAGAACTCCAGCTTACTTTGTGGAATGGATACCTAACAATGTAAAGACTGCTGTGTGCGATATCCCACCGATGGGGCTCAAAATGTCCTCCACCTTCATCGGCAATACAACGGCAATTCAAGAGCTCTTTAAGAGGATATCAGAACAGTTCGCAGCCATGTTCAGGCGGAAGGCTTTCTTGCAACTGGTATACTGGCGAGGGAATGGACGAAATGGAATTTACAGAGGCTGAGTCTAAATATGAACGATCTGGTCTCTGAATATCAACAGTATCAGGTTTGTTAACTTCTTCTCTTTGTTAAATCTTTAATTGTATTAATAAATCTCTGCTGATAGAAATAAGTGAACATTTTGATGTTTGATAGTACTTCATTCATCATAATCTCTTCAACAATAGTTGGAAATGTTTCTACATTCATTACCGGTACCTCTGATTTATGTGTCAATGTTCTTCTCAACACATGACATTAATTGTCAGGTTAATACTACCAGCCCCATTCTCCTCAGCTCTTACTTCCAGTTCTCCAAACTTTATTCAAAACTGCAATCATACTCAGACTATTGCAATTTACAGATTATTGCTGTAAGAATAACATTTTAACATAATGAGATAACAATGTGTGGGAAATGGGGCCAAAACTTTTAATAACTTTATCTAAGAAACTACGAGCTCTCAAAAAAGTAAAAGTTTTTAGCTCTCAAAAAAGCAAAAGTTTTAAGGCTTAAGTTCTTTAAAAAAATACAGTCCTTTAAATGACAGCAATATTTTTAACAATTTGGAAATCAACGCTTCAGGCTGCTCTCCAATCTGTGATCCTAAAACCGCCTATTTGAACACTTTTACAATGCTTTACGTTTTGCTTTAAACTGCCTTTAGTTTTTATGTTAATTAAATGATTTTTTGTAGCTTTTTAGATTGGTTATTGATCAGCAGAATCAAAATGGTAATTACATAACATTTACATAAAATAATCACTTAAGACCAAAAAATCTGTGTAAGAAAAAAATATTTTTATCTATCAGAAATATTAGTAATTGATAAAGTGGTTACATCTTATATTCATTACGAAATTACAGAACATTTTGTTTAAAAATAGATTGATAACAAAATTCTTATAGGAGTAATAGGTGAAGTATAAAAAGATAGCAAAGGATCTACATGATGATTCTTTAATTATTGTAATTGATTTCTAAAAACATTTTTTGCCATAACAGGAGGCTGGACCCGATGACGAATACGACGGAGAACTGGAAGATGCCGACGAGACAGCACAGGCCCAGTACGATTAGACCAGTTGATGTAGTTTTTTTGGTGATGCAATTTTTGTATTAATCATAAATCCAAAACTTCGCTAATGCTGCAAGAGTACATTGTTTGAAAAGAATTAAACTCCATTTGTGTTATTTTGTATTAGATAAATTATAAAACAATGAGAATCCAATGTCATAATTTGAAAATGTTTTATATATATGTAATAGAATTATAAGGTAAAAAATATATTCATAAAAATATAATTTCTATTATATAGTTAAAAATTTGACGTAATGTGATTTTTATAACTCAGTCACATCCTTATTCACATTGCGATTTTCAAGTGCCTTTTTAAAAAATAAAAAAATAAATTTATCTGTCTTACAATAAAACCGTAAAATTGTGTTTCAAATATATCTCTAGTTGATCATGAGTTAATTCTATTTCTTAAAAAATTTTTTTTTCAGATCTTTAATCTCCATTAATTTTAAGTGTTAATCTCAAACGGAATATTGTTGTAGTTAAGTGTAATTTATTGTAGAAATAAGTATTATATTCTTTAAGAAATTAAGAGCCTTTATTTATATAGATTTTTCTACTTTTTCATATTTTCTATAATAATAAAATATGTGATTGTGTTTTATAGCTGTTTATATTATTTTTCCTACTTCCTATTACTTATAAGCCACTGGCTGTTGATGATTCACTGCACAAGATGAGTCACATTCATTTTATTGCAAAATTGTCACCTGGGGGTTCAGAGAGTCAGTAAATTTGTTTTCCAAACAAATATTAGTAAATACAAAAAAACAGAGGTAACTAAAATCAAGTTAAACCCTAGAAGTGTTTTTTGGACCGTCGGTCAATCTAATCTCTTTTTAAACCATTCAAGTTCTATTTGAATCATTCTAAAGTCTCAGCCAGCCAGTTTCAATCCCATGACATAATTTTTTTAATACACTTCAAATAAAAAAAATGCATATTGTGTATTATACATAATTGCTTTATAGAAAAACACTCTAAATGTGAAGAAAAAACAAAATATTGACTATGTTTACTATAGAAAGATATACAAATTGTGTTTCAAATTTTATTCTCAATAAGTTAAATATTTTAAAAAATTGGTTTTTTTAAAACCCGATGTTT
>NW_025786621.1:0-16706 GCF_021130785.1 Homalodisca vitripennis
CACTTTTTTACTATCACTTATCTCTTATTGTGTCACATATTAACGGGTTAATAATGACCGGCCAACATTTAACTGGTGATAAACTATAGGGCTCCCATACATGTAACGCGATATGGCCCTGCAGAGCAGTTTAGATACAGGCGCTGTGTACAGTGTTAGTGGATTAATGTCGCCCCCAAAAGATTGAGCTGATGGCTTAGGCTCAAAGGCATTGCAAGAAGGGAAGAGGAAAAAAAGAGGGTTCTGTGCCATAAAGGATGGCTTAATTAAAAACAGCGGTGGTTGTCTGCCTCCACTGTGGTCCTAGCAATTATATAACCACAACAAACAACCACAATTATTACACCCGACCACTTTTACACGATAGGACGCTTCAGCACTGGAAGATTTGAGTAGCAAAATAATTGAAAGTTTATGTTCTTCTGACTGTGACCAAATTCAAAACTTGAACTAAATTATCACGAAAAACGCCATCCGGGCCATCCGGCGGTTCCTTCAGGACCGGGGGCAGGCTCTTTACCCAACCCTCTTACGAATCGTTTTTGTCTCAACGGGGGACCCTATTTTTATATTTGCAATATCAGTGTTGGGTCATTATTTACCACTACTAATTCGATTGACTCAACGGTCACCCTTTCTCTGAAAAAATAACTCAAATATACAGAGGGGTCTTGTTATAACCTCTACGAAGCGTATGTCGACTCAACGACCCCGAATTTACTAAGAAAACTTAAAAGGTTTCAATCCAATGGGTTCTTTGTCACAACGACCCATTATACCGAAATATAAGAAATAGTAACTACAAAGTGGGGGTTCGTTAGACACAACGACCCTTTTTTTTTCTATGGTTATTTTTTATCTAATTCATTAAATTGGGCCGTTTATACACTACGGATCTTTGTATCCAACGGCCACACAAATATAAATTTTAAAATGTTGAAAAGTAGAAGAAAGAGGTTCGGTAAGAGAAATCAACAACCTAGTTTTTTCAGAATAAGTTGAAATATATGTATTAAGGGGTCCGTTGACTCAAAGACCCTATAATGCATCATAACACTCAAATAAGAACATTCTACGGGCGTTTACTCAAACTGAATCGTTTGGTTACTCAACGCCCCCTCCGTCTCCAAAACAAGCCACTTTTCCAAACGAAAACAGGGTCCAAATCAGTCAACTCACTCCTAGCCCGGTAGGCATGAGAGGACGCTGCGCGTCTGTGCCGAGTTTTTTAGCTCCTAACTATCTGATAATAAGGGTAAATACTTTGGTATAAGTATTATATCTGAAAAATATTTTGTTATATTATACGTATATATTAAATTGATAATAGAGTTTAAAGGTCTGGTAACAGTTGTATTTTATAAAAATAATAAGAAATATTTTTAAGACATACATTTTCCTAAGTTATGATTCTCCATTATTCTTGTTTATGTATTAAAATATATTTCACTCATGTACATAAACTGAAATCAATGTAACTGTCATTCACATAATTTCTACTTCTGGTCGGAAACAGGTTGAGGTTTCTAATTAATTATTAAATGGTTAATCAAACAGTACCCAACGTTCAAATTAAAGTTTAAAATGAAAAAAACATTGCAAACAAAATGAAAAATCACTTATAAACTAAATTTATGACAACTACAAATACTCCAAACCATGCACTATGAGGAATTCGATTGACAGTGGCCGAAGCCACTCATTCTGATAAAGGGACGAAAGATTTAAAAATTTCTGTATGTTCTGTATGATCCGCAACCAATATATCGGAAAAAACGAATTGACTTATATATGGTTACTGCGTAGATTTTATTAGCGAATCACTTGTTAAATTGCTATTGCGGGTAACAGTGTAACAGTCGACGGGAAAATCGCAGAAGAAGATAAAATTTGTATAGCAAACTGGTGAGTACAGTCATATGACCATTTTTAAAATATGTGGCATTGGATAAACACAAGATAACACCCCCTATCCATCCGCAAAGATATTTCTAAAAATGTCTAGTTTTGTTTGTGACCTTTATATATACAATAAACACAAACACCACACCACAACAAACAATATATTTTGTGTGCTTTAAATTTTTATATGAATCTTTCTATTTTTATACATAGACCAAGAAGGAGCGCTCCATTTTGGCGCATGTATCACTCATATTTTTCGGCTGCTGAGCGTTAATATATTAGGTATATTGTAACATATTACGTACTTTGAATTTCTGTGCGCTCCACTACCCCGTATGTTATTTGCTATTATATCTGATTGAAGTTTCATTTATAAGTCTAGGTGAGTTAACTGTAGTCCGGACCAAACTATGATATCATCATCTGATATCTAAACTATTCTTTACTCACTCAGTAGCTAATCCCATCGTGTAAATGGTTAGAATATTCTTAAGGGCGTAGTCAACTATAACCATGTAATTCGATTTCTGTTTTAATTACATGGTATAAGGTTGTTTTTAAAAGAGGTTTGTTTTGCATTGGATAGTTTTATTAAACAGTTTAAATTAAATCTATGGTCAAATATCAATGGATATCGAAACTTAAATATTCTACACTACAACTACTGAAACAACAGTGAGGTAGTTCCTCAGTGTAAAGCGCTCGGGTGAGGTGGTTCCTTCCTCAAAATTGGTGGTTTGTCGTTAGGCAGGACAATGCAATAGTTTTTAAT
This sequence comes from Homalodisca vitripennis, assembly GCF_021130785.1. Classification (NCBI taxonomy): domain Eukaryota; kingdom Metazoa; phylum Arthropoda; class Insecta; order Hemiptera; family Cicadellidae; genus Homalodisca; species Homalodisca vitripennis. The sequence goes on from NW_025786621.1 coordinate 2,678, forward strand.
ATTGCAACCGGTCCCTCCTCGAGTTTACGTATATACAATATATACGTACATGTTTATATTTTGGAAATTTAAACAATCAAGAGGACCACACCTTTCTTATAAATAAGTTGCTCTGAGTAGCAAAATCTAGTTAAAATAACAAATAATTATAAAAATACTAATATTTAACAAGGAAGTAGTTTTGGTGAAAAGGTTGATTGGCTTGCCCAGCATACATCTCCCCTTTGGTATATATATTTATTCATGATAATAGCCATCCTATAATTGCACAACAATGACTGTAATGCTAAAAATCTAATATACAACAAAATAAATTGCAAGTAATGCTCCATACCAATTACATTGGCCAAACATCATAACCATTTTATGAATCCGTATGGACAAGGGCATAAGGTTTGATAATTATTACCATAAAAATAAAGAAAAACCCGATTAGCCAAGGACATGGTCTAGAACATAAACAAGAGTGTTTTACATTAAAAGGAATACACCCAAACTACCACCATTCACCTGATGAAAAATTACAGACAGAAATTTTAAATCTAAAGCACGTAGAGCAAACTCATTAAATACATTGTGTGAACGACCAAAAAAACCCATTTGAGTCTAAAATTTAATACAAATATTTTAAAGACATTAAATTTAAATTATTGGTTAAATGGATTAAAAATTTTGTCAAAAATTAAAAGTTTTATTCCATCCTTTCTAAAAATCAACTGTTCGAACAATGATTAAATAAAGAAGAAAAATTTTTACGGTCAGCTGGAGACTTTTATGTCAATATAGTTATGCCACTGTGTTTAATATTTTAATCATTTCATGATTCTTAGGTTTTACGTATTTCATAGATTTGTATTTAACTTAAATTTATAAAAGGCTTCCTTGAAGACGGTTATTAAATCCCGCTGGAAATAATAAAAGGAAGTGAAAAATGGTTCTTTTATTTTCTTTCTATTTAACCACAGTGACGATAAAATGATTATTGAAAACATCGCATAATATTTGTTATAGGTGAAAAGGAGGATTATATATTTTTTACAGTATTTCTTTTAAGTGCAAATAGAGTTTTTTTAAGTCTCCTAAAAGACAAATAATTTATAAGATGGCAGCCTATTTTAGCCTTTATGTTGGTTTGGGGGGAAATGGCAGCCAGAATAAGAATGTTTTGTATAGTTTTATTGATCATTAAAACCAGACTTCATTCACAATAGTGTGTTATCTTTTTAAAACTATTACCTAAGGATTTTTTTATCGTTCTATGTGAAATAAAAAAAGAAATATTTTTTCCATATTTCAATTTTACAACTTTATTTTCACAATTGACCCTCCGCCACCCCCCCAAGTTACAGAACAGTACCTGAGACTACTGAAGCCTGTTTATAAGAAGTTTGTAAACTACTGATAAGTTGGAATCAATTCATAAATTCAAGAGAATGTCAGATCCCCTATCAATGGCATTCAAAGCCAATAAGAAGGAATGGCGGTATTAGTTTCTATTTAATAAGAATCATATTTATCCTTTCAACTAGTAATTTCAGAGGTCCATGGCTTGCCATCGTCGAAACCGTTAGACAAGGGAACTGTGTTTGTTTGCACAATCCGTAAAAATTTGATTTCTTCCACTGAGAATACTGTTAATTGTCCAGGGCTATCTCATCTAGATCTTCTGATAAAGAAATTGTGGTTCCGACTAAGGAAAATTTTTGCAGTGGAAATCCATCAGGAGTTTTGTTTCCGCGACCCTCGGGAGAAATTTCAAGTCCAGGCTTGGACATCTAGAACTGTCGCGACATAAAAGGAATTTTTGCTGTGGCAGGTCCATCAGAGTTGTTCCGCCTCGGAGAATTTTCAAGTCCTAGACTTGAAAATCTAAGACCGCCGACAAGGAATTTTGCTTCGTGGGCAAGTCCAACTCAGAAGTTGTTCCCGCCCCGGAGAATTTCAGATCCAAGGCTTGACATCTAGATCCGCCGACAAGGAATTTTGCCTGTGGCAAGTCCATCAGAGTATTGGTTTTCCGTCCTCGGAGGAATTGTTCAAGGTCCAGACTTGACATCATAGAACCTGTCGAACCAAAGGAATTTTGCTGTTGGCCAGTCCATCAGAGTATGTTATCCGCCTCGGAGAATTTCAAAGTACCAGACTTGGACAATCTAGTACCTGTCGACAAGGAATTTTTGCTGGATTAAGCAGTTCCATTCATGGGTTTTTGTTTCCGACCTCGGAGAATTTTCAGGTCCAGGCTTGAACATCTAGACCGTCGGCCAAGGAATTTTGCTGTGGCAGTCGCATCAGAGTTGTTCCGCCCCCCGGAGAATATTTTCAGGTCCAGGGCGCTTTGAACATCTAGGACTGTCCGACGTAAAGGAATTATTGGTGCTTGTGGCAAGTCCCTATCAAGGAGATTGTTCCCGCCGTCGGAGAATTTCGAAGTCCAGGACTTGAACCCATCTAGACTGTCGACAAGGAATTTTATGGCTTGTAGCAGATCCATCAGGGTTGTTCCGCCCTCGGAGGAATTTTCAGGTCCAGGCTTGACATCTAGACCGCCCGACAAGGAATTTTGTAGCCTGTCGGCCAGTCCAATCAGAGTTGTTCCGCTATCTCGGAGAATTTCAGGCTTCCAGACTTTGACAATCGTAGACTGGTCGACAAGGAATTTTGCTGTGGCAGTCCATCAGAGTTTGTTCCGCCTTCGGAGAATTTCATATGTTCAGACTTGAACCATTCTAGACTCGTCGACAAGGAATGTTTGGCTTGTAGCAGTCCCAGTCAGGGTTGTTCCGTCCTCGGAGAATTTTCAGGTCACCAGGCTGTGGACATCTAGGACCGTCGGCAAGGACATTTTGCTGTGGCAGTCCATCAAGTTAGTTGTTTCCGCCTACGGGGGAGAAATTTCAAAGTCCAGAAATCATTGAACATCTAGACTCGTCCGACAAGGGAGATTTTGCCTGTAGGCAGTCCATCAGGGTTGTTCCGCCTCCGAGAGATATTTCCAGGTCCAGGCTTTTGACAATCTAGACCGTACGGCAAGGAATTTTTGGCTGTGGCAGTCCCATCAGAGTTTGTTTTCCCGACACCCGGTGAGAATCTTCCAGGTTTCCAGGCTTGACATTCTGAGACCGGCCGGACAAGGAATTTTTGCTCGTGGCAGCTCCATCAGAGTTGTTCCGCCTCGGAGAATTTCACAAGGTCCCAGACCTTGACATCTAGACTGTCGACAAGGAATTTTGACCTGTGGCCAGTCCATCAGATGTTGTTTCCGCCTCTAGGAGAATTTCAAAGTCCAGACTTGACAATCTAGACTGTCGACAAGGAATTTTGCTGTAGCAGTCCAATCGAGTCAGCGGTTGTTTCCTACCGTCCTATCGGAGAATTTTACCAGGTACCCAGGGCTTGAGCATCTAGGACCGTCGACAAGGAATTTGTGCTGTGACAATCTCATCACAACTATTTTTCTTCCACTAAAATTTTCATTAACCTTTTGAATTGAGGGCTCTTGTAATGAAATTCCAGAGACAGTCTAGCAAAATATTTCAACTATATTAGTTTTCAGAAAACGTTTTATAGTTAAACTTACGGTTTTTCAGGTACTTAGGAAAGATATCCTGGTTCAGCCGAACAAGGATTCGGGAGAAATTTTATCTCCTCCCTTCCAAAACTTCTGTTCCCCACTGATGGACCTTGGTCCTTAGGAAAGCATTGATGGCAGCCGGTTACGGATTTATAAATCATAGTTTTGTTTTCCTATCTGAAGATTATGACTATTGAGAAATGACATTCTTGTTATTTAATACGGAAGATTTAAAAGTTGTAGGCATGAAATTTTCTTTTACATTAGATAATACATCTGAATCCACTGTTTTTATTTAAAAATGATGATATATTGAAGTGCAGTTTTGAAAAATTTTAACAGTAGCTTGGTCTGACTTTAAATTTCTGAGATGAAAATATACGTTTTTCACCTTTCCATAACCATAGTTTAAAAAAAACTGATGTCAAACAATAAAAAATTAAAGAAGTTGGAACCTATCCTGTTAATTTTAGCAACAGCCTTTATAATACCAAATTGCTTGCTAAATTAATCTTTGAGTTCTCTATCCGCTAGCCAGTACACACTATGGCTGTCCACCCACAATCAAACATTTTTAAACGTTTAATAACTGTCCACTTTGAAATCCGTGGTCCACAGTATATCACGAACGCACACCGCTAGTACCCGAACGACCCTTCAGTCCTGTATTTTTTAGATTTTTTTTATGTTACAATTTTTAAAATCCAAGTGTGAGCGCAGCCGAGCATATAAATCATTAGTTGTAGAGTGCGTTTTCCTTCTGATAGTTTATTAAATATTTACCTCATATAAAGCAAACAATCGGATTCAAAGGCAACGCCCTATTGTTACAAGTTTGCTAACCATTTACCTTCCAAATATACTTAAATTATTTTGAGTACTCCCAATGTCAACTACTCGCAATGTCAGTGTTATCTCTGAATATCGCCATATTTTCCAATTCAACTGCCATCTCAGAAAGTATTCTTTGTAACGAAGTTATAATAAAAACTCGAAAACCTTATGTACATTTTTTTTTAAAAGATATTGTAATAATAATTATCTCTTTGTAAATAAAGTAAGGCAATGCTTTGTATAAATTGTGGGAAGTTTCTTATCTCCCTATAAATTGTATTTGGTATTTTTATGCAAGGCCGGCATATAAACATTCTTGTCCCGTAACTCTTCTTGTTTGCAAAAAGTGATTCTACCAACAGCAATAGGTAAAAAACTTTATTTTTTCTCACAAATTTAATAAAATTTCTCAAACCTGAGATACAAATTTGTTTGAAAAATTTGAACGCAAACATTTGATACAAAAATAATAGAATACAAAATGGTTGGTAAGGAAACTTTTAGGTGCAATGGTAATAAGTAAAACAGCTTGCAATTTTATACCCATTATGCTCCTGAAATCTCCGGGAGATAGTTTAGGATTTTCCAACCGATCTCACAACCCCCCAGATGAAATCCATAACCACTGCAGGAACCAAAAATGGTATGTAATATATTATATATATATATACTACTATACATATAGTATATACATTATATATATGTGTATATATATTTATTTTGTTGTTAGTATATATATATTAACTAGTAATATATATATATATATATTATATATATATATATGGGCTATTTTTAACAACTAGCCAACCATAGAATAAAAGAAAACAAGGTTTTTGTTGACTATTCCCACGGTTTTTATCTACTATTATGTAATTTTGATCTATGATTCTTGATATTTAGACATTGCTATTTATCGTCTACAATTTCCATTTTTAATATTTATTTCTGCATTCCAATTTGTTTCATGCGGGCTCCTTTACTTGGTATATGTCCTTATCATTACTGCTTTATAAGGATTATATCTGTATCCGGTTATAAAAGGGGTTTATCATTAATATAAATTTTAAAATGAATACAAAAACAAATTATTACATTTGTAAATTTATAGTGGCAAGAGCAATAATGTAACGCTACATCCAATACGCAGACGCCAACAATTCAGGCGACCGTAACGACTGGTGCGCAAGTAACATCTCGCCATCCACGCCACAATGTCTCAAGGCTGCGACGCCAAGTTGACAACAAAGAAGACCCCTTAGTAGACTAAAAGAACCTGCGCTGGAACAGTTTAAAAGTAGGTCGTTGGTCCTCAACGACCCTCATTACTATATTTTTATCCATTGAGTTAAAAATGGGTTGTTGTCGCTACTAGCACTCCTTCTTCACAATTGCTTATTCACATTTCTCCATTCTTTGGGTTCCCGTTTGACAACCAAAGAATGGGTTTGAGGTTAAAAGACCGCTGGGTTCTTTTTCAATATAAGCATTTAATTATAATATTAGGGTACGTTGAGACACCGGAACGACCCATCTTTTTGAAATATTAAACCTAAACTGGCAAAAAGGTTGGCGTTTAGGCGTTGCTACGAACCCAGGTTTGAAGTAATTGACCCGTTTTCATTTCCAATTTTACTGGGTCGGTTGTCTCAACGACACCGCTGTAAGACTAAATACGACCCTGGTCTTATTTGTTGTTTATTTTTGTTTCCAGGAAAGGGCTCGTTTGAAGTGTTCAACGATTCAGTAGTGTAAAAAAGACCGCGTCACCTTCAGAACCCGCCAATACCGACCTCATACACTTACCGATCGGTCTGAAGTGATGTGATGCACAGACAAATCACGAGCGAACCGGCTCATTGATCCGTTGTCACGAAATGATCTGATATCCGTCAGATCATGTAATGAAATGAGCCCGCATTCATTTGGGTGAGGCGATCTCCTGATTTGAAAGAAGAGGAACCATCGCGTCACGACCCGTGGAAGCTGAGAAGTCCTGCCAGCCAGTTTATAACAATATCTTCACAGTATTATCATAAACGATCTGAGGTGAATCTGCTAGAACCATAAGAAAGAAAACTGAGTTTTATTGATGGAATCGACAAGTTACACCTCGGTGACTACTATTGTAATTTAAAACCTAAAAAAAAGCCTTTGCAATTTATTAAAAATTCAAATAATTTTACTGTCCAGATTCAATAACTAAACGGATGGAATTTTTTAAATCAGTTACTTGTTCATAGACGTCCCATTGTATCTCTTTGCAATGGTTCCGCAAAAGTATTAAGTTATATCATATGTTAAAATTGTTAATGTGATTGTTCGTTTTAAAATTCTTAAGTTTCGATTCTCGTGTTCTTACGTTCGTTCTAAATGTTACGTAAAGACGAAAAAAATGAAATTAAATTGTTTTACATTTATATATTTTTAATACATAAAAGAAAAAAAATTGATTTATTTTTAACTGATATAATTTGATTGCCCTCAAGAGAAAATAAATTTACTAAAATTGATTATTGTTTATTTTTAATTTGGTTTTATTCCGATGATCTGATCATCGCAGACCGGAGTGAGTGACATGTTAGATGATCGAATGAATCGTGAAGATCCGGCTCCATGAACCGGTTCATTTCAGTGTATCTGAATCCGTATGAGCTGGATCATTCCCAAAAGAACCCCGTTCTCTTTCCCATCACTAGTTCTGAAAATGGCTGGCAGTTGGCCGGATCGATGCGATTTAATGGGATACCTCCCCTGGAACAGACGTCGGAACTGATTTCAGAGCCCTGGCCTGCAAGGACGATGTGTTACGAAATGGGGGGTCCTAACGTTGTTTTTTCACACAACCAATACCACGTCCATTTCGTGTCATCTGATAATGAAAAAAACTTAATAATGTGTTTACGAGTGATTGAAACATTCAGAATGTGGTGTAAAGTAAATTTAAATAACAAGATTGAGAGATGATTGTATGAGAGGAAATTATAAGGTGAACACTTACATTTTATCTAAATAACAAAATATTTTTATCAAAACAAAAATAATTTCCAAAATTGTCCTTGTAGAGTTATAGAAAATCTAATGCTTTTAAAATTTTTCAAAACTTAAAAGCAATTTAAAATTAAATGTTATGCCCATTCTAGTACTAATAAATTTATAAAAGTTTATTTATTAACGATGTAAGAATTTATAATATACAGGGTGGAGCCATAAAGGTTCAGTTTGTCACTAGCCAAATCCTTAGACTTTGTTGTTTTTCCTAGCGTTAGTAGTTGTGAACTTTGAACTAAGTCAAACACTAGCAGTTTTGGAGGGTTATGTTTTAGTTTTAATTAGTCGATATCTAATCTGAGAAATGTATGAAATAGGAAAAATTTAACAAACAGGAACAGCGTGGTGTTGTGTTTTTGTCAAACATGGGTGGAATGTTTTTGACAACTGGGACTTATGGCCCCACCCCGTACAAACAGGTATTTTTTTAATTTATTCACTGGGGGTATAGCTAGGTCACCGAACCTTTCGATTACATGCAATCTGATCTCTTATACTTCAAGTGTGGGCAAACCAACCCTACGATGTAACTAAAAATCAAGAATTTTATAGCGTTCCGCACCAGATTTTGGTTATTGATGTTAGTGTAGTCCGTTTTAAACTAAGGAAAGAGGTCAGATTCCTAACTGTAGCTTCTCTTAGCGATAAACCGCCGTACCCGCCTACTACTTGCGCCACTGGCTCATTTTCTAGTGGGTTCCACCCCCCACACCCCACCACATACCCCTATGGAGACACAGCTATTCATTCTTCACGAGCTAGTAATTAAGATTAATACTCTCATGCCCCACTATACTCTCACAGTCCCTCATAATACAGATAGACGCGACATCCAAATGTAAACGGCGGTCAAACGGGTAGTAGCGTGGAGGAGATCCGTGCACAAAGGTCTGATTTGGAGCACACTCAATATTAATGTACACTGTTAGTTTTTAATTATTATTCCTAGACCATAATTACACATGAACTTTATGAGCTTCCGAAACATCACAAAAATAACAATTTCTAACTAACTATCAAATAACAACCAAATTGAACCTTTAAAATTGCCTACCATTTGGTCCTCACACAGACGACTGAAACTCGACATCTGCAGGTCGAATGTTTGGGTGACCACGATTCGAATTTTCCACAGTACTCCTCTCCAAACAGCTTACAGCTCTTCTTGTGATTAAGTGCGTCCGCTGATGGAAATCTATCAAACTTGAAATCTCGCATAATACAAATCCAATTGTGAAATCTTTTGAAAATCGCCTTTTCCTAGTGAACAGTGTATTATACTGGTGTTATCCTTTAAACTGCATAGAACAGTTTTTTATTATTATTAAAAAGGTTCATCTGAATCAGCTGTTGTACACGATTAAATTAAAAAGTGCCACAGATGTCCAAGGGAGATAATAACAAATATGAATTTTGGATAGTGCTGACCCATTGTAGATTCCCTGATGTGTGTAGATTAGTTCCTAGATCAAAAAGTTTTCGCTTAAGCTTGGGGTCCATAGACTTTCTGGGAAATTTATGGACGTGCTCATGAATGTTCCAGGCGATTATTGACAAAAGCTTTAAAAAACTTGGTCGGTTTCATAATAATTTACATTTTTTTCTTCATTCTTTATACACTGAGGCTCCATAGCGGCGATTGCTATCATTTGCCGAAAGGAGTTAACAAATCTCTTGATTATGCTCTTAAGATAACGTTCCTTTCAACATTACCAATCACGGGATATGTGGTGTTGGATTGATAAAACCCCTCACAATATTTAGTATTCGAAACATGGAAACTTTAAAATGGTATTACGAAAGGGAAATTCCATTTTATTGGTAATGGGCAAGGAAGAGCTTTGGACAATTCGAATGTGAAATCATCGAGAGAGTACAATACGTTAGAAATGGACTGGAGAGACTCTAAAATGTCAGGCTAATGTAAATATTGATTACATATCACTGCCATTTTACATTCTCTTCACTTCACTATTGGTGTGATGCTAATTCAACTATTAGTTAACCCATCTGATGGTTTGATTTTTGAGGGTGCCACACGGTGCCAAGTACGAAAAAAACTATTAATCCCTTTCGTTACCCCTCCTACTTTCGAACAAACTAAAAATTAGTGGACCAGACAACTTCGCGAAAAAACTAGGAGTCATTAAATGCAAATTAACTATAGTTCGTATTTAAAGGGGTTAAACAATGTTTTGACAAATAACCTATTTTGAAGGAAACAATTGTCCCGACCAATTCATCCATCGCTCTATCCGATTACACGTGTTGAAGTTAACTGCAAAAATTAACACGTTATGTTTATCGATGCACGATTAGGGAAATAATACGCCATAGAAAGCTTGGAACGTTTGGCTTGGATGCTTTCTCCACAGCAAACTTAAACCTAACAAACAGTCCTGCAACATAAATCAAGTAAAGCACGGGAAGAAGAGTAAAAATTTGAACAAAGTGCTCCCCCATCTTCAGCGGAATTTGGAACTATTTTTAAAGGTGCATTAATTTATTCCCGGTCCGTACAACGGATGATTTGAATTAGTAAAAGGTGCTAATTTGCAGCGGAATTCTCAACCTGAGTGATCAACAACATAATTAGACACAATAAATAAATCAACTTGGCACGTTTATAATTATAGAGTTTGATCCGTTGCGGCCATATAAATCTATGGGCGAGAACTGTCAGCCCTTCGGGCCAGTTCGGGATGGCAAGGGAGATTTAGAGGCCAGAAGTGTTTAACAGCCTGGCCGCTTTAGTGCCACTGCTACGCTGTAGATGCCGTGGTGTTTATAATTGTCTACTGAATTGGTGGGAATTTTTTGGATTTGAAATGGTCCTGGAAATGTCGGACAAGTTACTACCCAAATAACGTAGGCTGGAAGGGTTGAATCAACGTTAATTTTGAGTTTAGCTCCAGTTTGTCTTCTTTTTAGTGCGGCGTCTGAGACACGAAAAATGTATTAAGCAACGTTATAGCCTAAGAGTCATTAATGAAAAATCCATGTTCATTAAAGGAAGAGGCCAGCCAATACCTTTTTACATTCGGATATGTTGGATAGGCAATAACACAAAGTAAAGCCAATCTCGTTTCAGATTAATTCTGACTATCTCCACAAGCATCAGAGGGACCTCTGTACGAAGATTCCATCTCAAAAACCGTGCTACCACCGACTGCATGAGCATTGAACCTCATTGAGTAATCTGTAAGGTGAATAAATAAAGCTAATAAATCGAACTTAAGTGGTCCTCATCCACGGACTCTACTAACTGAGAGATCACGGGTTCTAAATCCCGGGGAGGTCCGAACTCAGACAGGAAATAAACAGCCAAAGTGACCGAGACAAAACCAGCATAGCAGCCCGAGAAGATTGAGGCTTGAAAAGAGATTTAAAAAAAAAAAAGGAAAAAAACCCCAATCCATTAAAGTAACATTAAACTACATCTGTTTTATTTCCTTGTCAGATGATAACATTTCATAATTTTTGTACTTTGTTACTCCTCAACAAATTTAGTTTATATACAAAGTTTCTCGTTGCTGGCATGCATTTATGCCATTTTGATGCCCGAAAATGGAGAGAATTCCTTGGACCTCAAGAGTTAAACAAGAGTTTGAGGGTTTTCTGGGAACGTTCTCTGCCAAGTGGTATGGGAGTGGAACGGGATAAAGACATAATGACAACGACAGCTTTGGGGAGCCCTGTTTAATTAACATCCCTACATTAAAGTTGTTAACCATTAAATATAACTTTCCTCATAAATGCTTTACTGAAAGTTAGTGGGAAGAACTGTCCTTGTATTTTCTTCATCCGGAACCAAACGAACAGATCCTATCACAGAGCCTTGGCACCACTTCAGTATTTCCCCTTCCGTTTATAATGAATGAGGTACAGGTAAGATCACTCTTTTGGTATGAATGAAGGTCTGTTCCATTCATCAACACAGTGTCTTGGATAATAGGTCGTAAGCTCCGAGTTGTTCTGTACTGTTTAGTGTACACGGGCTTGTCGGAGGTCGGCGGTCGTCACTAGCTGGATTAGTGAGCACAAACAAGACTTCTTCACTACACATTAGCGCTATAATTTTGTTTTTACCATATCTACCACCCCAGTTCTGTGATTGAGAATCCTGACGGAGTCTAAATCGAAGGAAGGTGAAAACCCGCCCCCCTCCCTGTAGACCGCTTTAGCTTTTAAAATCCTATGTTTTGTCACCGCCCTATTAATGTTGTGCTTGGAAAATTCGGTCTCCCACAAGTTTTTAGCTTTGTCAGCAGTTCAATTTAATGTTCTTTTCAATTACAGTATATTGATTTTCAATCTTGAATCAATCTAATTTTTGGTTGCGAACCTTTTTGATAAAAGAGTTGGCAAAATTCTACCTATAGGATTTTCTCCAGTTGCAATTTCAAAGATAAACATTGGGGTTTCCTGAAAATTTCACTAGAGTGGTTTATTTTAAATTTAAATAAATATCAGTATTTAAATAAAACAAAGTAATACACACTGAGTAAACAAGAAATGTTTTAAAAAACCAATGGATGGGGTTTCCAAAGTGAATCACTGAAATACAATATGTTTCCTGTGTTTCACTTTTTATGAACGCCAAGGATCTGCATTAGTAAATTAGAACCAACACCAACCAAAAAAGAAAACAAAAAAAAACCAAAAAAGGGAAAACTTCAACGCCCCATTTCCCCACCCCCTTAAAATTTTCCCCCCTTTCCAAAACCAAAAAACTTTCCCACCCCCCCTTCACAACCCCACCCCTACCCCCCCCCAAAAATTTCCCCCCCCTTTTTTAAAAATCTTTCCCCCACAAAACCCCAACCCCCCCCCCCCGGGGGGGCCATGGGGCCCCTCCGTTTTTAAACCAAACAATTTCCAAACAATTGCCTTTTTTTTCCCCCCCCTTTTTTTTTCCCACAAATCAAAAACCCCGGGGGCCCTGCCCATTTTTCCCCCCAAAAGGCAAACCCCCCTTTTTCCCTTTTTTTTTGTTTTTCTTAAAAAAAAAAACCCCCCCCCGGAAATTAAACTCCAAATTTTCCCACCAAAAAACGGGGGGTTTTTTTTCCCCCCCCAATTTTTTTTTTAAAAAAAAATTTTTAAAAAAAAAAAACCCAAAACAAAAAAAAAAAATTTTTAAATTCCAAAAAAATACCCCCCCCCCCCCAAATCTAAAAAAAACCAAACACCCCAAAAATTTAACAATTTTTTTTTCATACCATTTAAAACCCCAAAGAAAAATTTTTACAGCCAAAGGGCCCTTAAGAAATGTAAAAAAAACCCAACCCTTTTTTTGGGCCAACTTTTAAATGGAAGCCCCAATTTTAAACCCCCCAAAAAAGCAATACAAGAAAAAAACCTTTACAAAATTGGCCAAAATTCGTAAAATTAAAAAAATTTCCCCCCGAAAAAAAATTACTTTTGAGGATGCTGACCTTTCGTAATTGGGGGAATACGCCTTCAAAACAGGGGGCCGGAATCTTAACCAAAAAATTTTTCGATCTTTAAGGGGCCCACAATTGTTCACATTTAAAAATTACTTTAAAAATTTGTTTCCCAGGTTTAAAAAAAAATTACAGGACAGGTTTAGGTTACTAATTTTTCGGATGGCTTTGGGTTCCCAAGCCCTCCCCCCTTTTATATGCCAGAAACGCAATGGACATCCAGAAAAAATCAACTTCTTCAACCCCAAAATTCTTCTAAAGTAAAGCGATAATAAACGTCCTCGGACAATTGCAAACTGTTTAAAAATGATAGAGTTTATAAACTTACGACAAAAAGCTACATTCATGTTACAAAATTTAAAATTTTACTAAAACAAAAGGTTTTGGGCTCGGGCTCAGAATGTGCCCCCTGACGTATCGTTAGAAATTTTTCTAAATTCCGGTAAAAAAATAGACTTTTAAAAAACTAAGACATTGTCATTGTTGTATCTTTCAAAAAAATAACACGACGTTTTAAGGGTTTCCAACTATCCTCTTTTTCCACTTAATAAACAAAACCACTTTAAAAAATCGTATTTAAACAAAATCAACACAAACTGAGAAGAAAAACATATTTTGTAGCCTTTTCGTACCCTACCCTTTCGACCTCAAACCACAAAAATTTCCCCAAAAGGCGCACATTTTATTTCGGTCGGAAAGGAGGGTACCCAAAGGGGGTTTAAAAAAAAGAATATAATTTAACTGAGATAAATTTTTAGCTTTAAACACTAAAACCAACCGCCAAATTCGTAAAATAACGCAAAAAAATGTCAGCTACCAAATACAACCCCCAAAAGTGCGAAAGTTTCTTTACTTGTTTTTTGAAGATGATATAAAATTTTTGCTCAACGTCACTTTCAAGTGTAAAAAGCTAGAAAAATATAATGAGGAAACACATTACGGTTATATTTTTAACCTTTCGATACCCGCCTTCTCGACTTCCATCAAAAAATTGTGCGGCTTTTTTTTCAATTTCTTTTTATAAAAAAAAAACTCAACCCTTAAAAACCGGGTAGTGTGGTAATTGCTCTCCCAAGAACCTTTAAAGACACCAGGACTTAAAACGACATTAACGGAAATAAAAACG
>NW_025786622.1:0-15523 GCF_021130785.1 Homalodisca vitripennis
ATATAAATTTAAATTTTGATTTTTTGACAAGTAGTGAGGAGTTGCGGGATTCCGCAACTTGCTACACAAGGAAAAGATTACAGTTCCCTAGGGAGGTGGAGAGAAAGGCAAAATATCCTTTTTTAGAAATATTTTTCCCCCTCAACAAATTCAAAACCGTTCTAATAATGTGGTGGTACACACACAATATTGAACATATATTCCCAACACAAAGTTTACATCGAAAGAGCAAAGTAGCAGCTCAAATTATAATTACATATTAGGCAATGTAGTCGTCTTGAGCTAATATTAAAAATTCATCACCAAAATGTAAAAATGTAAGAAAAGAATTTAATAAATTGGGAACGCTAAGAAAATAGAAAACATAATTAATTTGTAGTCTATACGTATCAAGCCTGAAAACACAAAAAAAAAAATACTGTGGTAAAAAATCAAGACTAAGGCCAATAAACTTTATACAAGTTCACTAAATATTACTGTATACTTTAAATAAAAGTATATAGAATTTTCCCCCTACTGACCATTCTCTATCAAAACTAACTAATTCGTAGGAAAATAAGTATGAAAAGTAGTATCTAGTCAATTTCCAGAGTATAAATATTATCCTATCCACAATAACTATTGATGGGGTGGAGTAAAGCATATGCAGGACCACTAGACCTTGTACTGCAAATGTCTTTTCCACTAATAGTAAAGAGCTTCACTACGAGCACTGTTCGTGGATATAACGCAATACATCCCTTCAAGTGTTACATAAAATTTTTAAGTGAATAGTGTTTGGCGTGTTACTTGGCCCGGTAAAGTCCCTTTTTAAATTCACATTATTTCCGGACTCAATTTTGTCATCTTTTAAGTGAAATCAACAAAGGACGTGGAAATGTATTGAAATCCAAAAATAGATTCCTTTTTCGAGCAAATTAATTTAATGTTTATATATTTATATCATTCTCTGGTCGTTGCAAAAAGGCAAACTGATTAAGTAGGAACCGTGAATTCAAACAAGCCGGTCGTGAATTAGTCAATTAAAACGGCCTGATAAAAACGTTTTTTTATTACGTGATTGGACTCTAATTCATACGTATATTTTATTGCGACAACATGGTAAACCTCTAGTCAATATCTAAAGGCCGCATTTGATTACAAAAACCAGAATAAAACGCATTATTGAACGAAATGTTTTCTTTCCACCTACTTCAACTGCATATTTTTTAATTACCTATCGTTCTTTATTTGAGAATTACTACTATCTGAGAATAACAATATCCGCCAACTGCATAGAGGTATATTTATGGAAATTCCATGTAAATGATTTTAAAAAAATCACGTAAATTTTATATAATCTCTAAAAGAACCGAGCTCCAGTTTTCATAACCGTACTTTGTAAAATATTAAATTCTATCCGTAAATTACTACTAAAACATGATTATCGTTTAGTATAAATCGTGTGTCGGTTAATATATAAATGTTTTTATGTATTTAACACATATTTTCAGTAACCCTTACTAAATGTTTTTTCAATAAATAAATTTTATCTTATACTGAATGTCTTGAGTGAATAACAATCATCAAAATCGTGTTGTAATCATACGATAGTAAGTATTTAGAAATTAAACCTAACTATAATACAAATAATTTTTAATTACAGATAATATTACTTATATTCAAATTGCCGAATGCCATATGAAAATATCTGTGTATAGAACAAATGAGTTTCATTTAGATACGCAACTCCGTACACAAAGAAATAAATATACAGGAAAATATTAAAAAAAAAAAAAATACTTCCCGCCGCAATCATGAAACCTCTAACAATTAAATACATCAAGTAAAGGTTTGCTGTAATATATTGTATGCATTGTTATCATTGATAGCTAAACATAAAGAATATTTTAAATACAAAAGGCTGTTTATTTCTATCCAAACTACTTAACCGAGGGCAATAGATTTACTGTTTTAATAAGCAATTTTTGATATACCACCATAAATAAAAAAAATTTAAAAATGGCGGTTACCAGGGCTAACTTAACTGTTTAAACTCGGGGACGAATAAAGCGGTGTAGACGTCGATCAAAGTAAAGTTTTCTCTGGGGAGGAAGATGAAAGCACGCTGATACCACAGACTGGTAGAACTTTGTGTTCTTGTGATTCTATAAGTCTTTCAGTACAAGTCATTTTTCGAATAGTATACACGCTCGAGCAAGAACTAAAATTCCGTCTGTTTCTACGGTAACTCCACTAACTCATAATAAACGTTATGAATTTTTAATTAGTTTTATAATCGTTAAATTAACATACTTACGAATCTTCTTACATATTTTTTAACAAATGAACATTTTTTACGATTCTGAGGTTATTTGGTCTCTTTTCATGTTTACACCATTAAAAACTGTTTTGTCTACTTGAGTTAGTACCTAATTGTAACAAACATTTATCTTCAAATGTGTACTTTAAATTAATGTTGTAGGCCCGACTATAATTCGTTTCGCTTCAAAAGATTTTTTTTGTTTTATGTGCTAATTTAACCAAGGTTTAAATAAACTGTTTGCATTAAACGGGTCAAAAACAAACAGTTTTATTTTCACAAGAAGCCATAGGATCAATATTTGAAGAGTATCACACACTTTTGATGTGAATTTATTTAAATGTACATCTTTATAAAAAATGGGTTTTGTTTTGTTTTTATTTTATTCACCCCTCTCCAATGTATAAAAATCTTAAAATATATATTTCATGTACATGTAGCGAGTAATCATGTCATGTATGAAGTGTGCTGCAATTTTTTTACGCCAAAGGTCTGCCATCGTTGCCAGTCTGTTCACTTAAGCAACAACGGCGCTTCCTCCTTCTTACCTAAGTGTGACTGGGACAGAAATAGATTGATCTATGAATAAGCTATTGAGCTGACTTTGAATCTGAGCTGATGGGGGGCGTGGAGGGGGTAAAAGTAAACCCCTGAAACATTATCTGAATAATGCATACAATGGATGCTGGACTTTCATGGAGTCCCAAGTACAATTTCTTAGAAAACGGGTAGTTGCAGATGAGTCTGGATAGCCTGTGTTTGGTGTACTATAAAACGGATTAGATGCTTACTCAGTAGTAACCGTGGACTAAGGGTGAAACCTTCATTAAAGTGACGTATTGGGTTTTGGTGTAACTTATAAAACATTAGATGCTTACTCAGTAGTTATCAGTGGACTAGGTGAAACCTTCATTAAAGTGACGTATTGGGTTTGGTGTACTAAAAAAACATTAGAATGCTTACTTCAGATAGTCTCCGTGACAAGGGGAAACCTTCATTAAAGTGGACGTATTTGGGTTGGTGTATCTATAAAAACATTAGATGCTTACCTCTGTAGTATCCGTGACTAGGAGAAACCTTCATTAAAGTGACGTATTTGGGTTTGGTGTACTATAAAACATTGATGCTTAAAAATTTCCCCGTGACTAGGTAACCCCTTCTTTAAAGTGCGGTTTTTGGGGTGTTTTAAAAACTTAGAATGCTTTACTCAGTAGTATCCGTGGACTAGGTGAAACCCCTTTCATTAAAAGTGACGTATTGGTTTGGTGTACCTAATAAAACATTAGATGCTTACCCAGTAGTATCCGTGACTAGGTGTGTAAACTTCATTAAAGTGACTATTGGGGGTTTGGTGTACTAAATAAAACATTATATGCTTACCCAGTAGTATCCGTGACTAGGTGAAACCTTCATTAAAAAGAGACTATTGGTTTTGGTGTTACTCTTAAACAATTAGATGCTACGCAGTAGTAATCCGTGACTAGGTGAACAACCTTCATTAAAGTTGACGTATTGGGTTTGGTGTACTATAAAACATTAGAGCTTACTCAGTAGTAATCCGCGTGACTCGGTGGAACCTTCATAAAGTGACTATTGGGTTGGTTGTACTATAAAACATTAGCTGCTTAACTCAGTAAGTACACCGTGACTAGTGAAACCCCTTCATTAAAGTGGACGTATTGGGTTGGTGTACTATAAAACATTAGATGCTTACTCAGTAATGTATCCTCGACTAGGTGAAACCTTCTTAAAAGTGACTATTGGTTTTGGTGTACTAAAAAACATTAGATTGCTTACTCAGTAGTATCCGTGACTGAGTGAAAACCTTCATTATAAGTACGTATTTGGGTTTGGTGTACTATAAAACATTAGATGCTTACTCAGAAGTAACCGTGACTAGGTGAAACCTACATTAAAGTGACGTATTGGGTTTGGTGTACTATAAAACATTAGATGCTTACTCAGTAGTACCGTGACTAGGTGAAACCCTTCATTCAAGTGACGTAATGGGTTTTGGTTGACTATAAAAACATTAGATGCTTACTCAGTATATCCGTGACTAGGTGAAACCTTCATTAAAAAGGTGACGTATTTGGGTTTGTGTACTATAAAACATCAGATGCTTACTCAGTTAGTATCCGTGACTAGGTGAAACCCTTCATTAAAGTGACGTATTGGGTTGGTGTACTATTAAAAACATTAGATGCTTACTCAGTAGGGGATCCGCGACTAGGAGAAACTTTCATAAAGTGACGGTATTGGGTTTGGTGTACTATAAAACATTAGCTGCATACTCCATTAGTCCACCGTGACAAGGTGAAACCCTTCATTAAAGTGACGTATTGGTTTGTGTTACTATAAAAACATTAGATCTTACACAGTAGTATGCCGTGCTAGGTGAAACCTTCATTAAAGTGACGTATTATATGGGTTTGGTGTACTAAAAAGACATTAGATGCTTACTCCAGAAGTATACGTGACTAGGTGAAAACCTACATTAAAGTGACGTATTGGTTTTGGGTGTACTATAAAACATTAGATGCTTGACTCAGTATAAGTGACTTTTTAAAACCCTTTAAAGGGTTTGGGGTTTTTGGTTACATAAAAAAATTAGATTTTATCAGTAGCCCCGTAAATGGTAAAATTCATTAAAGTGACTTTTTGGGTTTGGGGGTATAAAAAAAATTAGATGCTTATCATAGTACCCGGACTAGGTAAACCTTCATTAAAGTGAGTATTTTTTTGGTGTACTATAAAACTTAGAGCTTATCGTATATACTGATGGTAAACCTTTTAAAGTACGTTTTGGGTTTGGTATATTAAAAAAAAATTAGATGTTATCATATACCGTAAGGTAACCTTCTTAAAGTGACGTTTGGGTTTGGTGTACAAAAAAATTTGATGCTTACTCATAGTATTCCGTTATGAACCCCTTTTTTAAAGTGACGTTTGGGTTTGGTGTACATAAAACATTAGTGTTATCAGTATATCCGTGATGGGAAACCTTATTAATGGTTTTGGGGTTTGGTGTACTATAAAAATTAGAGCTTACTCAGTAGTATCCGGGCTGGTAAACCCCTTCTTAAAAAGTGAGTTTGGGTTTGGTAAAAAAATTTTTTAAAAATAATTTATTGCTTGAAAAACTGTTCATTTTAAGCATTTTTAAGTAAAAAAATGGGACTTTTTTTTGGTTCATAAAAACAATGGGTTTGTTTATGGTAAAATATTTTCCCGCCCATCCCCATTTTTCTTGGAATTTCCCTTTAGCACCAATTCAGCCCAAAATTTTGGTCAAAAAAAATGTGCCAAAAATAGCTTTGGTTTTTTGGGGAGTTTTTAAATGATGGCCCAAGGGCCATTTTAAAAATTTTTGTTTTTGTTGAAAAACCCGAGTCCTGCAGAAAGTCAAAGATTTACTACTTCCCGGGTTTTCCCAGATGGTTTTCCCCCCCCTGCCCGGGTTTCCCTTAAGAGGCCCTGGGAAAAATTAATCAGTTGAAAAATTACCGGAAGGAAAATGTATTACTTACGTTTTAAAAACAGTTTTTTTTCAAATTTAATAGGGAAAATTCCTTATACCAGAAAAAAAAAAAAATTTTTTTTCTGTTTTTAAAACCCCATGAATAAAAAACCCGTATTAAAAAGGATTACTATTTTTGGTTTGTTGGGGATAAAAAAAGATTAAATTCCCTTTGTCGTCTTGTATTTCCCCCCCAAATATTTTTAAAAAAAAAATGCCCTAGCTTGAAATTGAGAAAAATCCCCTTTCCCCCCTACCCCAATCGTTTGAAGATGTTGCTTGCACAAACAAAGATTTAGATGGGTTTGGGGAACATTTAAATTATGTAATGAGAACAAGATGGAAAATAAAAAAAAAAAATTCAGTTTTTAAAAATTTTTTTAAAACCCCGATTCAATTTTTTCAAAATTTTTTCAAATAAATAGAACGTGAAATTTTTTAAAAAAGCTATTGTTTAAATTTTGCTGAAAAATTAACCTTGGGGTATTTAAAAAAATTTTTTGCATAAAATATGTAAAAAAAATGTTTTTTTGGGGTAAAAACCAATAAAGGGAAATTTTTGGGGGTGCCGATAAATTAGGGTCTAAGACGTTGGGCTTTAGTCGGGTTTGTAGGCAGGTTGAACCCGTCTGGCCCCTTCCCCTTTTTACAGTACCATTCCATATATGTATCGATTCCCCCTTTTTGTTTGATAAAACCCCCGCACAGGCCCGGGGCCCCCTGAGGAGGGCAGAAAAAGGGGTTTTAAAAGGGGAGGGGGTTCTCTTAAAAAAAAAAAATAAATAAATAAAAAAACAAAAAAAAAATCCAAAGTAATGACATAAATGTAGAATCATTTTCCCCATGAAAGGATGGGGTTTTTTCCTTTTAAAAATTTAATTGACATTAAAACCTAGCACTTTTGACGGGGGTATGTGTTTCCCCAAAACCCCCTTAAACCCGTTAGATTTTCCCGAAAATTCCATAAGAGGTCGTTGTTAGGGAGGGTGTCGTTTTATTTTGCCCTCCAACTGTAACGTAGCTTGGGTCCCCAATAGGCAAAAAAAAAAAGGGTTAATAAATAATGTTTTGAATAGGCTAAAATGCAAAAAACCCCTTTTCAGGAAAAAATTTTACAAAAGTTGGCTGAAACAAAAATTTTTGCTTTAAAAAATATATTTTTAGTTTATAACACCAATCTAAAGCATTCTTATTACTAAGAACAATTAACTTAAGTCCGCGTTATGACGTGTTTTAATTTTAAACTAAAATAAATCACTTTTCCATAAACGTAAAAAAGATCACGGTTACTTTTTACGACCAGAGTTAGAAGTTTTTAAAATTGCAAAGGTTTATAAAAGTTGGTCTCGGACTATACCGATGGGAAATTAACTATAGAATGGGATATAATAAGGGTATAATATGAGATTATATGATATGTTAGGACATAATATTGTTATTGTATTGTATTATAATATATTACTATTAGTATCATAGGATATTATATGGTCTAGTATAAAATGAATTACTAAAAAAAACTAGGAAAACGAGGAAAGAGCGATTAAGTTGTAAGGCCTGTAAAAAAGTGATAAATAAATATTATATATTTGTGTCCATGACAGGTACAGCATTTCAGATATCCAATAACTTCGCTGAGCAGTTTAAATAAGAGGTTTTTTAAATTTAAAAGGTGGAGTCACTAGTTGATAATCATTTAATAGTAGACTGCGATTGTGGAGATTCTAGTCTTGTAAAGACATAATATAGTCTAATTTTATGCCTCCATTGTTATAATAAGATTTACGTAAACAAATTTACTATTATTTATATAATAATTTATTATTAATAATTACTTTTCTTCAGCTTACACCATTTTATCTGTATTTATCTTTACCTTACCAAGACTATTTCTTGGTATTAAAACTTCACCAACAATTAAAAACACACTACACTATCGTAAATTACATTTGCATTCATAACTAAAAACGGACCTGAGTTCTGCAGTATTACATTTAAGAAAATTAACCACATGTTCAGCTTAAACTTTTCCTGATTGTATAATTGAAACTTGGAGAGAAAGTTTCTCATGAAAGGTTCATTTAAATAAGCCTACAAATTCAAGTTTCTCCCTTGAGCCAGTTAAGGTTGTAAAAGTTTTCCAAGCCCCAAGTGAAACACTCTTACATTTTTGCAAACAAGTTTACGTACGCATCGCTAGCTGATATTACAACTTTATTGACAAATATAACTTTAACAGTCAATAACTCTGGCGACCGTAGAAATAAATTGAAAAATTTAATTCTTGACTATTATTATTAGCACATTTAACACAAATAACGATATTTATCTTGGTTCCATGATATTGTACTAATCATAAATATACTCATGAGAAAGTTGTTTAAGTTAATTTGGTGGTTTTGTTAACAAAGATTTGTCTGTTTCTTATCACCCTCCATTTTTTAACATTTTTCTAGAAAAGATTTCTACGTTGAAAATCAAAATATCAAAAATATCCCACATACAAAATTTTATGTTTGTGTTTTGTTTAATATCGCTTAGCAATTTATGGAGCCACACAGTTAATTTTTACATGTGTGATTCGTCATATTTAATAAAAAGTCACTCATAAATAAATTGCAAAATTCAATGGGAAACCTATCTAATAAACGCGACGCTCCGTTGCATTAACAAAGTAGACCAGTTTTGAAGTATTACGTTGAAAGTATATGAATGTTTGTTTGTATTGGATTACTTGGAATTTTAGAAAAACCTCGTATTGCACGGTTACCATACAATGTAAATAATTGTCGCTGTAAATAAAACAAGAATTTTGAATTTTTTTAATCAGACATTTTTTTATCGCCTTTACACAACGACTTAGAGGTAAACCTTCCGAAATCCAGCACCAATAAGCTGGTCAGGCCGGCAATCGTTTGGCGACGACAATGCTCGCTCAGCGGATAGGTGCCTAGGCAGTCGGACGATTGCTTTGAATTACGTCATCTTGCTTATAACACCGTACCCACCCCATCACTCCACCATTGGCTGGGTCATTTATAAGCTTGTTTGTAATTCCCCCCCCACACCCCCCTAATAGGTCATGTACATAATCCACTTGCACATGCAATCACTTGAGTATCTCAATTAACAACTTATTGGCACACCCCAACCACACCGTCCTCCATTTAGTCTGACTGTTGGTCGTTAAATTAAAAACATTAATAATTGTCGAACTTAATTAAATTACAATTTTGGATGTGCATAAACTAAACATAATAAGTTAACTATGAGTTCAAAAATAGCATTCAAACATAGAATCATTCGGGTTTGTGGCTTGTCCATAAAAATTAAACTCTCGTCACAGAGTTGCAATTTTCTTGTCTTCTGTGTTTATTAATATAGAATAAATAATAGTTTTAAAAAACTAAAAATAAAGTACATGCTTTTATAGCTAAAACAAACTAAAAAAATAGAAAATAATTTTTAATTACAAATGAGTTTTATATTATGGTAGTAAAAGGCCAAAACATTTCATTCCATAGACAATCACCTCAAAATAGAATTTCATAATAAAATTTAAGTTATTAACAGAATAAATTAATTTCAGAGTAAATAGCGTGGGTGTGTGCTTGAGTATATTAAATATTACAATCATTCTAATCGGTAACTAATCTTTGAGAGGAGACTTTATAAAAATGTAGTTAAAATGCCTCCTAAAACCCCCCCCCCACCCCCCCCCCCCCCCGCCCCACGCTTTTATTACCTCCTGTTCATTCCAATCACCTTAAATTCTGTTAAACCATAACTTCCCCAAATTTTCATTTATAATTTTATTTTGAGGTGATTGTCTATGAATGACTGCATTTTGCCTCTCTGACTACCACAAACTCTTTGTAATTAAAAATGATTTTCTATTTTTTAGTTTGGTTAGCTATAAAAGCGTGTTTTTTTTTAGTTTTTTTAATACTATTACTTATTTTTCATTTTTTAGTTCGGAGTTTATTAATTAGTTTCTTGTGTGAAATGTTAGTATTTCTTACGAATCATCTCCGCAAATCTCACTCGCGATTTCATTTAAAGCTTCACTATTGAATGGGATATTTCCCTGTTAACTTAGAGCAATTCAAGTTCTTCAATCCGAATACCGTCTAAAGATCTTACACGG
This sequence comes from Homalodisca vitripennis, assembly GCF_021130785.1. NCBI lineage: Eukaryota > Metazoa > Arthropoda > Insecta > Hemiptera > Cicadellidae > Homalodisca > Homalodisca vitripennis. The sequence continues at coordinate 9,967 of NW_025786622.1, forward strand.
ACTAATGTGCTACATAGGCTGGTCCAGCAGCAAACAATTAGCGAGCCTAGAGATAAATGACTGCATGATCACACTGTACAACCTTACATCTTGTGAACGGTCGAAGCCCAACTTAGGATTAATGTCAACATTCGTCTCTTCAGCCAGTTCCATAGCTGTAATTTGCTGGGAACTGTATCGATATCGGTTTTTAATCATGTGCACACCATCTGGTCCGAAATCGATACGGACTGACGCGGAATTCTTTCCGCGTAGAGTTGGGCTCTGCGAAAATATTGGCCAGATAATGGTTTGTGATAAAAACCCAAATTGCCATTCTCAACCTAAACCTTTCCGACATGCCAAGGTTCGAGCACAACATCACTTTAGCTCCTACGAAAAAGTTTCCCAGTACACTCGGAAGTCCTCCGGTTTTATTAATATCCATTAGTTATCGCAGAATCAAAGTCCTATAAAAGAATGTGTAAATCCTGGCGGTCCTTATAAGGGATAATGTTAAACTATGATCAAATTATTGCATTGCCATCGGTTCCCTTGATACGTAGGCAAAGTTTCAAATTAATCGGACTTCTGGAAATAGGGTGAAAAATTATGCTCAAAGATTCCGCTTACATACATAGATACAACCGAAGCTTATAAAAGCGAGTTAAAATAGTAGCTTCTTAACTTATAACAAATATCTCACTAACCAAACCAATCAATGTCCGACAACCCTCGTGACGGAAATCAAGCTGTAAAGACCAGGAATGCAGTCTCAAGTGTTGCTACTTGAAAATTTTTTTAGTCTCAGATGTTAAACGAAAATTACTGTGAACTGTATTTCTTCCACAAACAGAATTGTTTTTTTACTCAATACAAAACATATTTTACATGAATTCTTCTTCTGATTTTTTTAAGTAAGTGTTTCGAACCCGAGCTTAAACAACAGTCTACGACTCAATGCCTAAGAAAGTCAGTACAAAGTTTACCGCTTCCTGACCAACAGGGAAATTAAAGAAAGAGGCTCTAATTACAAACTTGTAATAATGTATGTAATTATTTTAAAATGCCATACTAATTGCACTCAGTAATTTTTCAAACTGATTTATACTTTAATTTCCTTGTTACTATCATAGTTAGCCATAAAACCGATGGAAAAGTGTTCCAATAACGCTCACCCCAAAATCTCATAGAGTGAGATGCGTTATAATCAAAATGTATTTTTTGCAATATATATAAATGAAGCCGTAATGGAAAATCTTTCTAATCTTTAAATCTATTTTCTTTCTTGAAATATCTTTCCAGGTGGATTGACAAAAATACATTTTTTCACAACCCCTCGCTATCATTCGGCCAATTACTAAAAATATTTTGAAATATTGAATACAATTATAGAGGAAAAAGTTGCACTAAGCTATTACCAACTACTACCTACTCATCTATGAATTTCGCAGTTAGATTGGAGCTGTAGTGTTTGACAACAGGAATAAAGTTGGGGAAAACCCTGACGTTGGAAGGAAGTTGTGATTTTTGACCGAAGCTACATGAACACAGGACCCTAGAATACTTCGGTATTACTATATGATATCTTTCACGTGTATTATTAAAGCAGTTATATGTAATATCCTGTTTCAAATTTATTTCATATAAATGTAGCACATAAAGTAATAAACTATCATACCATATTTTCTTGAGCATGATAGTTTTTTAGCATGATGTTAGTTGTGTGATGGTTAGTATTAGCATGAAATTTTTTTTTCATTTCAAAACACAGAATTTGGCCTTAAATTTTTGTATTATGTTATACCCGTCGGTTTTGAACTAACCTAACAACTCAAACGGTCCCAAAACTCGTGTCCTGGGTGTCTTAGTAGCCACGTTATGTTCGGATAACGCTAAAGCTTAAAGGGATTATTTACATTAGTTACGTATGTGTCTTGCTTGACTGATGAGTGATTTGCAGTATATACATCCTAAAAGATTGGCCCATAAGGAAAGTTAAGATAATAGGATTTCAGTAATTTCCCATTGATATATTTTAAACCAAAAAGAAATATGATATTATCATTTCGAGGATTTCGAAATTCTACCCTCTTCTTATGTATACATTATACCCTAATACATTCACCTCATAAGACGTGGCCGCGATATCGCAGGAAATGCCGACCATAAAGTTGCTAGTCATTGTTTTTAATCTTTGTTCGTTTCGTGTGTGATGTTTTTGTGCTCTTGGATCACGTGCAGATACATCGTTTAGGTACATTTTTCAGATCGACACTTCATGCATCTTGTCAGATATCATTTAATAAATCTTTTAAAATTTAGTGGCAGTCCCATTGCTACATGTATTTTTTTATTTTTTAATATCTTCGGGCTATTGGTTTTTACTAATTATATAATTATTTATTATTTGAATTGTGGATTACCTATCCAGATTATGTATCAATTTTTGATCTCAACCAACCACCCAATTTACGCTACATTATAGCCACTTTATAAATAATAATAGGAACTGGAAGAACTACCGACTATTAACCATTAAAATGCGCGGAAATGTTTACTTTATTTATAATCCAAAACTGTAGTAACAGATTTATTGTTTAATAAATCCAAAAAATGAAATGTTAAAATGTATTTCCATTCTAACATATATAATTAACAAAATGTGAAAATTAACATAGATAAGTAGCATCACATTAACACTGGGTTTCCTCTTACGTGTGCTCTAAACAAAAAAGTATTAGGTTTCAAATATATTTTAGTCATTCTTGGCAGTAAAATAAATAATAGCAAAAATTTCTTGATCTTAATTGTGTGTGCAAATATAATGAATAATAGAGTTATTTTGAGTCAAATAATACTGTTTAATGGCGCACAATAGTGTGGAGGATAGAACATTTGTAACACTCGAAATGATTGAGTAAAGTGATTTCAAATATTGTGGAACCATCTCAATGTTTACCTTACCAACAAAGTTTTCCGTGTTCTATGCGATTTTACACCATTCTGCCTTCGATTCAAACTAGAACTTAAAAAATGGAGTTGAGACATTTTGGGGGAGAAATCACAGTATCGGCCGCTTTGCTATAGAATTTGGCAGTTATGTTATTACTTAATACAGTATAGCATATCCAAAATAATTTCGTCAAAACCCGAAAATATTTGAAAAATATTCATTACTATTTCCCAAGGATAATATGAGAAACATTATTAAATAACGAAAACAGCATTAAATTATCGAAACGTGCAGCCTGCAATAAGGAAGCCATATTTAATCACTAAGACTTGCAAATGGCGCAGTGTAGCGTGTACAACGGTTGTCGCAAGATAACCAGATCAAGCAACGTCGAGCGTGGATGCTGCTAGGATGGGTGACCGCTGAGCGATCCTGTCCTTGCAAGCAGCCCGCCTGCCCGACCATTGGTGATGGTTCGAAAGTCATCTTTGAGCTGTTGGTCTCTAGGTTAAGTGTTAGAGAGAAGCTTCTTAGGCCTAACTTCGCTTTGTAAAATAATAGACACCTTTTCTTTACATTATTTTTACTTTACTTATTGGTCGGTAATGGTCAAGTTTCACCAATCACGGTAAGCTCTCCCCTTTCAATCATTGGCGGATATTTATTACCTGTCCTGCCAGCTTTGGTTTAATATTGTCTGCGAAAACATAGCTCTGCCTATGGTCTGGCTTTAGTCTTAAGACTTTAACATTTAAAATATATACTAGCACAGTTTTATGTTATCATAGACTTTTCAAAGCTTTCAATGAACATAATATTCAACAGGGTTATTATTCTCAACCTTATTAGGTACTGCAGAAACAATAATTATTATTTACCTGAGATACCGAGATGTAACCATATTCCCTAAAACTAGACCGGCCGCCATCAAGAACATTAAGGATAACAAAAAAGTGTTGTACAAGTGTTGGTATAAATGTTTCAACGTTTAGTTTTCAACAGTATTTAATAGGGAGGGATAACGTATTTTTAAATGTTTAAAAACCAAGGAAAGGGTCCGAATTAAAATGTTCTGTCAGATTTATAGTTTCTAAGATGAAACTGAGGCCCATTTTTGTGGCGGCCGTATAAAAATAGTTCGCATTATTCAAATTTGTATAGTGTATGATATAATATAAGAAAAAATTCTTAACGTTGGCAAAAAACTCAAATGGGAATTGAAACATTTTATGAACTTAGTCGTCACCTTATTAGTTCAAGAGCCAAGAACGAATTTGCACGACATAAGAATACAACGGGCTTTTCTAGAAATGTATAGAGGAATTTTTCCTAAGAAATAAATTTACTGTCAGCAGCATATTTTTGATGGAGGTCGAAATAAAAGGGCGTAAAATCATAATTTTTCCAGATTTTCTTTTCTGCGTTTTGACACGTCAGTCACATAAATAACTGGTAAATCATTTTCATAAACCATATAAAGACTGTAAATATAAACAGCCCTTTATTATTTTTTTAAAAACTTTTTTATGACAGGATATAACTATTATTTTTTGTTTTTGATGGTAACTTTAAGTGTATCAAGATAGAAAAAATAATCAGAGGAAACAAACTTATAATATTTTTTAACCCTTTTAAATAAAACATCCTCTTTTTTTCCCAACCCACCCACTTAACCTTCACAAAAATAGGTCTCTGATGCCCCTTTTTTAGAATTCACTACTAAAAAATTTTTCAATAAAAACTGGGTTGTTGATACAATACAATTTTGTATATCGGTTTTTATTACTAAACGTAATATTTAGAAATAACCACCACATTAAATCGATATCAAAGATCAAAAGATATAAGTTTGTATATCTCTTTTTCCATCGACTTCATATCACCTTAATAAAATTGTTATGTGAAAATTTTTACCTTCATTTCCTTACATAATATTCACATTTATTGTTCTACCCTTTGTTTTCAAATTTTTACTTTTTCTAATAAAAGTTTTCCTTAGAAATATATTTCATTTTTTATATATTTTACACATATTTCATTATTTAATTGTATATCCATTAGAATTTAAAAATCTGTTAGTAATTTTATGTATAAAATAACCTCCTTAATTAATATTATAGTTTTAATTAATTAAAGCACTTTATATATTTTAATACTTCAGAGTTTTAAATTTCACAACACTTCTGGTTTTAAATTTCAACAGAGAGGACTAACATTGCGAAAGGTACATGAATCTCTTGAGAATATTTTTAAAGAAAATTTCCTCGCGTGATTTTAACAACACGGTAACTTTTTAATTCCATTATGCTCTTCAAGAGGCAAACTTCGTTTTCCATAAACTTAATTTGTAAAATAATATGCTTACTTTTTTTTTCTCAATAAAGAGGTTTTTTAGTAAAAAATTGTACATTAATATCATTTTTACAGGAACTAATACATAATTTTTAACAGTTGTTACGAAATAATTGTGTTTACTGTATACAAAAGAGGGTTTTTATCAGACTTTATTATAATTATTAAGTTTTCGGTGAGAAATAAACAAAAAATTTTAATTAATGGACTTTGTTTACCAACATTGAAAAACTAAAAAAACTTAAATCCCATCGAAAGGAGTACTTTAAT
>NW_025786623.1:0-15651 GCF_021130785.1 Homalodisca vitripennis
CATTCATATACTTATCATTATCTTCAACATATGTTTGGCAACACTCATTACAAAACGTGTAGCAAGCAAGTAAAGATAGTCAAGCAATCTCTTAGGTGGAATTCCTCCCATGCCCTCCCCCCTTTGTTTAAATTGGTGTTGATTGATTTCCTCTACAAAATGAGAAATAAGTATTAAGCAATCAGTTGTGTTCCTTATGGAGATAAATTTACTTTTATTACAAAGAAAATAAAACTTTTTCATAGTACAAAATAACTTTTACAGATCAATATTTGTTTTGTATTGGTTTATTAAATATGCGCAAGACACAGTATTACAAACATAAAATAAAAATACATACCCACACAAGTTGACAAACAGAGTTGGATCAAATTAGAAAGAGGACATGGTAACATCAACTATCTCTTTTTCGTATGACCTTAAGTAAATTTAACTATAATAAAATTATGTTCCGTCGTGATTTTGCGTCCACATAGAAACTCTTTGGCGACAAAACATAATGTCCCATATAATACTTGTAAAAAAATATTTATTATAAAATAACCATATTATGCTTGATGGGTAATGCATCATAAATTAGCCTTAGTAATTTAACTGCGTTTGCATGAACGATCTTCAATTAACCCTTTTAATAGCCAGAACAGTTTTTTTCTAGTGCAACCATATGGCGAAACAAATGCCTAGCCCTGTTTTCAAAAAAGTGTAACAACGACGAAGAATGCAAGAGCAGGCCCTTTTTCCATGATTTGTAATTAATGTGGGAGTGTCTTAAAAAAATGAGTATTTAAATTATTGTACCCCAAATTTTATATATATTTTATAATTTATAAAATCCCCCCATAACAAAACTCAAAAACTACCAACACACCCACCCAGTTGACCCTGTTATTGTTGAAATTACATATAAAAGTACCTTTACCCTGTTTATTGGCCCTTAAACTAAAAGGTAGTTACTGGTCACAATTGTACTCATATTTAATTGTCACACACCACACACCAAATATGAAGAAACTTTCCCCTTGAAAAATAGCTATAAGCTACAGCAATATTTCATTGATAATCCTTTGTAAAGATCCACATTTTACGAGTAAATTCAATAAGACATATTTTTGAGGTCACGTTTTCATTGTCAAAATCGCTTTTATATTTACACGTGTTGATTTAAGCCCAATGTATAAAATTTCGTTTTGTTTGAAATAATAGAAGCTAAAGGGGTTTACAACTAAAATTTAAATTTAATTATTTACAATATAGGGTACATAATTTTTAAAACATTTTTTAACACTTGTGTTTGCCGAAGCACAAAGTATGAATCCCCCTCTTTTACTCATGATCAAATCTATTTACAATAATCACAAAACTAATAATAATATAAGCAAACTGAAATAAACAAAAGAAAAGCACGAATAATTCCCATTAAAACATAACCTAGCAACAACGTATTACCACAGCAACCAAAGACGCTCACTGAATGATTGGACGTAATTAATGAGGTTGAAAACAGCTGATATACGTCCATCACATGTTGAGCATAGAGTAAAAAAGATTTTATTATATCAACAGTAGTAGTGTCTAGATACAGTATGCAAAGTTTAGTGGCATTTGGTTAATAATTAAAACTACAATATAACAAAAAACCGGACGACGCGCCCCCAGTGCACGTCGGCATTTTTCGTAAAACCTAGTGACGTGCGCTCGCGGCGCACGTCGGCATTAAAAGGATTAAAATAAAAAAAGTTATATTTGACCTCCCGACTTTTCCTTAAGCAGTTGAGTTGGCGCTACTGTTGACTACATGTGAACCGGCCTTTCACTACGTTACGGCAGTGGTGGGCGGCTATTCACTCTCAACACTCAGTGAATCAGTAGGTCTGAATTGTCTACCACCCCCCCACCGCCCGCTGAAATAATATTATATATTTCGCATTAACAGACCAGTAATGCTTAAGTGATTAAGTTAATTATAAAAACACAAACTACCAACATGTTTTTTTACCCAAGACCCATTGGTCTGCGAAGCAGGATCAACAGTTCAAAAACTATTTCAATAATTCCGAATCTCCTAAAAATATTTTCATTTACGATTAGGACTGAAGTACTTTATCGTAGAAAGTCAACCCTCTTTAAGGGCACCCTAAATTGGCCAAAATGATTCTTTTTTTTTTGAGATTTTCACAGATTATTGTTCTCTGAAAGTTTTTCTTTCCAGTGATATGTAACACATAATATGAAAAACATAGAAGGTTACTGAACAATTTTATGTAACATCTGCAACCTTATTTTAGAACGATTTTTGGAAGAATGTGTGGTTTGTGGTACATATACTGTTTATATAGTACAAATATATAATAGTTTATATAGTACTTCCATGTACTAGAAGTAGTAAACAAATGCTGGTAGATAAAACATATATTCAGAAGCCTTTCTGGCCGTCAGTTGCTTGGGAAATGCCTCAAAGGCAAATCACAGAACCACGAGTCCCTCAATAATCGTATTTGGACTCTCAATCCCAAAAGGTCTTTTGTCACTCTTTCAACATTAAAATTTTGTACATTTTAAGCAGTTTTTGTAGCTCAATAAAGGCTACTCAAGAAGTGTTGAGTTCTTGAGAATTTAATATTGAAAGTAGGACAGAATATGCCGTTGGCGGTAAAAAGTCGATGACAGATCTGGAAAATAATCCAGGAGGACATGACTTGATAAAAAGAAGGCTTGAGAACCTATACCAGGTGTCAGAGGACCCTGGCAGCCCACCATGTACATGGTGCTGGCTTTAAGTAAGAGGTAAAATTTACTTCTTATTTATTAGGCCTATTCCTAGTTTATTACAGGTTTTTAAAAATTGCCGTAATTTTAATTTTTTACAGTTTTGATGTTGCATATCTCAAAAACTGTTAGATTTAGATCTATGAAGGTTTTATGGTATATTAACAGTGCATATATTTAATTCCTTAGAGAGTTTCATTGATAATCCATTTACCATAAACAAAATTAAAAACCTTTATTATTTATATTTTTTCAATTCCGAAAAAATAAGTTTTTATGAAAAATATAAGAATTATCTCTGCGGAACTAGACAATAAACCAATATTTAAAAAATGTAAAAAATAGGTCTCTACAGTAATACTAGTTCCAGAGATACGAGAAAGTGACAAAGTTAACATTAGACCTACAATTAATTGTTCGACGACCCACGGAAAATACAGTGAGAACACTTAAGGATGCAAACATTTAAAAGTTTTCCCTTTTCAAACACCTTTTTGACAGTTCGCTATCACATATTGTGATGTAACTAGTCTCTCTGTCACTTCGACTTGTAGCGATGCCGTCTCGTGGTTATCTTTGGCACCTGTAGGTAACGTGTGGCTCTCCTGTTTGTGTTATATTTTAGTACACTAATAAAACAAACACGTGGCAGAAAATAGTCAAACTCAAACAAACATCACCAAAATTACAATTCGTATTGGTTTGTATATTGAAATTAAAAAAAATAATAAAAATTATTGTACTTATAGGTTATGTTTTTTTTTCCAAGGATTCCCCATCTTTTAGGGGACTATTTCATATGGGTCCAAGTAAAATCTATTGATAACTAATTGATAAGTATTTATGTTAATTGATAGTTGATAGGAGGAAAATAGGATTTAAGTTTGAAAAAAGACCCTTATATACTGTAAAAAATGCTGTCGCTATGTAAAATGTATTTATTTAAAGCTTAAAATTTCTTTACAATAAGTTATATAATCTCACATTAATTTATTAAGTAGTAATGCACATTCTTACCGTCATAGGTTAAGTGTTCTTGTATTATTAACTCCCCGTTACAGTAAAGAGGTATGCATAAAGTTTAGAAATATGATAACCCACGGCCTGATGTGTTTGTTAAATATAAAAACTAATAAATAAATAAAAAAATACATTTGTTTGTACGTGTCAAGCAAAATGTTGAATATAAATACTATTTTTAAAAGATACCTGATACTCTTTGTTTAAAGCTTATGGTTTAATCAACCCGATAGAAGGATTGATAGGATAACAGGATTTTGGACATATGTCATTGTTATATGTGTAAGGTATAATATCGTTACAAGGTATAACACAGCGTTTCGAGGATTGGAATCTATCCTCTTCGTCAGGTGGGGAAGTAATTGATACATACAAAAATGAAGAACAGAAAGAAGAAAAGAAGGGAAAGAAAACTTACAGTATCCCACTTTCATCCGTGATGGTGTGATGTGTGATTGTGTTTCTCGTACTCGTGACTTGTGCTCGGACTTACATCCTGTGCAGTGACAAACGCCTGAATTAGACTTCGATCAGCTTTTGGGTACGTTTGAAACCCTTTTCTTTTCCTTCTTTTTTATATGTGCTAATATCTCCCCCACCTGATGAAGAGGGTAGATTCTATTCCTCGAAAACGTTGTGTTATACCTTTTGTAACACACAACGATGGAAAATGTCCGAAATCCTGCTATGCCTGATACGTTAGTCCATTATTTAAATGTTTTTTTTTTTATTAGAACTTTTATTTCTTAAAAGGTTTTATATGCACAATGCCGCTTCCCATTGGTTGAATATTACAAAACCAACGTTTGTATTATTGTCGTAATAATATAAACGCAGTACTAAATTTTTAAACTCTACCTCAAACAATTTACAAGATATTGTGCTTCAGGACAGTTATAGAGCACGATTCTTCGACAACTTGAGTTAGAGCTTCACTAACGCTCAGTCAATTATAGTTACGTATTGGATGACCGAAACTAAATTAATTGTTGTTAGTTATATCTTCACTAAATTTATGTTCTTGTTTCAGTACTTAGACCCACTATGATGAAAGTCGTATATAGGATGCGATAAAGTAAAGGTTGCCGTAGATCGATTCTAAATGTCACTTAAGTCACAAGACTCGGCGCCATATCCACGCACAGAGTCCTCCCAGTATCAAGTATTCATTTGGCGGTGTACAATTACTTGAAACCTGTCACTCAGAACCATTCAACTGCACGGCAAGGTAATAATAGTATTGCTAGACATCGTGGCATCGTTACTATTGTATTAGTTAGTAGCGCAACACGCGAGTTACATTATGAATACTCGTATGTCCTTTATAGACTCAGGAACTATTTGAGCGATCGTTATGACAAATTTGTATGCATATGTATTTTTCCACGTAGATGGGTTTTTATGCTATTCCCACTAATATGACTCACCAACAGGCGGCGCTGCAAAATATAAAAGTTATCAAAGCGCCTGCACATTATAAACTGCAATTACGAAGACAGTTACGTCTTTACATAGCCAAACACTATTTAAAGGGCGTTAAGTTTTGATGCTTATTTGTCTTTAAAATAAATTTATGGTTGAACTTAAAGCTTGAGTGTTATACAACTGTATAATAAAGTACATGTACGTGTACAATGGCTATAAACATACATTTTGACAGGTTTTCTTGATCGTGGTAACAAGGTAAACTCTTAAATTGGTGTTGGAAAATATAATTCACTTGAACCAGAAGTGCTCATACACGGATAAAGCTTACGAAAAGCATGCAAAGCCGCGGGAAACACCTAATAGTTACTAAAAAAAAAATGAAAAGTGACTTTAATAACTCGAAACAGGGTTGTCACTTTTTTCTGTATCAAACCCATTTTAATGAACAACGCGTAAATGTACCATGTGGCAAGATATCTCGATAAATATTTCCAACTGTGGACTTGAAATTTGGCATGAAACTTTATATGTACATAGACAATAACGAGTTTTATGAGTTGCATGTCCAAACATGGAATTTGACTGAGTGTCGTTTGAAACCTAACAACTTATTTTTTGTTACCAGGGGATGTGACATTTTCTTTGCCATATGATTGACTGTCGTTCTATTTGTCTAATAATGAAATGAGCTATATACTTGAAATTTTGCATTGAACCTCAGTGAAGCCTGTTACGCAACAAGTGGTGTGCGTACTCTTTCGTATGTTTCTATATGAACTACATCCAGTTCGATGATGATACATGCCACTTCCATTAGATTTGGCTGAGCGTTAGTGCACATCTTTACATTACTCTTAAGGATAACCATGATGAAATTTTACATGCAACCTGTCTATTACGCAACAAGTGATGTGCCATACTCCTTACTTGTATTTAATGTTTGAACTGTATTTTTACCAAATGATTGCTAAAATTAATTGTGCTGTGGGATGTTTGTTAATACTTATCTTATCCTTATCAAAACGGTAACCCTGACCAATAAAATACTACGGTAACAATGAGAACTAGGATTGAAATTTAATTGAGGTATTCAATTTTCTTACATATAAAATTGATTTCAGGATTGCTTCAAATGCAATTCAATTTAATTAGTAACAACTGCTTCTCTACGTAATCTAACTAATGGTGCCATTACTTGTAGCTGAGTGATCATGTCCTCAGCTTACATTCTACGGAATTGAATTTGGGTTCTGTTTGTAGTAATTTTGTAATCTCCTATTGGTTCTGAACGTTAGTGAAGCTTATCACTACTCGAAGGACTAGAAGAATCTAATTTTATGTTTATCTGTGTCTGTCCGCACGATATAACCCGTTGTAAGAATTTTAGTTTACGCTACATAAATGGGCAAACAGAACCGAAAGACATCTCTATATTTAAAATTAAATCATTTGCTTAGTGAAAGGAATGGGTGAATCAAGTAGCAATATTAGAAATATCTCATATCCATTTCTTAAGTTCTGCAGTTTGCATTTTTATATGTACAGGCCGAGAGATTCCATGTGATCCTCGGCCCGACGATGCGCAGTAGCCTACTGCTCATGTGGAGTGGAGGGGGAAGTCGCAAGCTCAGTCTGTGAGCCGGCTCCCCTCCACCAACCCTCTATCTCCTTGCAAGCCGTGGTTCCCCTCTAGCGCATCTAGAAGACCACATGGAATCTCTCGGCCTCTATATGCAGAGTTTAAATTAAGCCCTGATACATCTGGATATAATCCCAAACGTGAACATTCTCCAGGAGAATAATGACAACACCAACATCGAAGAATTTCTTTCATGCTTTAATATATCAAGACTAAAACTGCCACCTACTCGCATCACAAACACAACATCCACATCAATAGATTGGATTTGTACGAACATAGAACCCGAAAACATTCAGACATCAGTCATTACATCAGGGTTATCTGATCATTCAGCACAGCTGGCTTCGTTGAATTTGAATATGAACATCGCCAAATGCATTAGCTACAAAAAAAGAAACTTCAGCCGGGGCTCAATTGAACTGCTCCAACTGAACCTGAAGAACCAAGACTGGAGACAGGTTTCACCAGACAGAGGAAGTAAACTCGGCCTACAACATATTTAACAATATTATACAGTCAAATTTAAATCTCTCTTGCCCGTTCACAAAATCCAGAACCAAACACAAATTAAAATTAGGCAATGTGTGGGATGAAGGACGTGCTCAAAGATTTGAAGAATGTTCTTAACAATACAAGCCCTTGACCAGAGAAATTATCTTATGGACGGAGACAGAATGATAAATCAGAAACCATAAAGACAAGAAAAAAGGACGTACGACTTAAAATTGGAAAAAACCCTAACGGAAACAGCAAACCAGCCAATGTACCATCAACTAGAGCAGACAAAAACAAAATCTAAAGGCACTCTGGCAATGGTAGATTAATAGGGAGAGGAGAAACTCCTTAATAACTCACCCTCAGAGAAAACTCCAAGCTTCGATGTAAAATGGACAAATTCACAGTACAGGAACACCAGTGGAAATAGACACATTCATTTCAATTATTTCTTCCTTCAACAATAGCAGAAAAAACACTTTATCGAGACAATAATATCGAATCCCAGAAACTACACACCAAAAAACAATCCACCCATCAGCTCCAACAACCCAATATGTTTCAGTTTCAGAACTATAACACAAAAAGACGTTTCTAAAAAGCTATAGGACACTGTTTTGAAGCCAAAAACATCGTCTGGTGGCCGATGGAAAAACTAAGATGCCTCATGGTCACAAAGGGACGGTGTAGTGAGGAAGCGAACTGGGCCTCACTCCGCTGGGCGGCTTCTAATAAATAAATCCTGATAACTACACAAGGAATTTTCCCAGAACAACTCAAACTCTCTAAACGTGTATCCCAAGTATAAAAAAGGCCCGCGAAAAATGAACATAAACAGCTATATCAGACACCGGGATCTCGCTCATCCTCAAACTTTTTTCTAAAGTCATGGTAGGAAAATCGTTCTGGAAACAGCTCACGAACTATCTTTGACCAAGAACAATGTGCCTTACCAACAGCAGCATGCAGTGGGATTCCTGAAAGGCAAATCAACGGCAACCCGCACTGATTACAACTAGGGTCGAATAGCATCATTAGACCAAACTAGAGGAAGGTTGCAATTCGTTTAAACAGCCTTTTTTCTGGATTTTTAAGCAAGGCCTTTGATTGGTCCTCCAGGCCACAACTGCCTACTACAAAAAGGCTTACAAACAAATAGGCCCATAGTAGGGAAATCAGCAGAAATAGAGTTTCAGAGCTTACCTAATAAATAGGAAACACAGCAAGTGGGAACTACAAGTATTATATCTAACTAATAAGATATCACAGAAATATCAATCTGAACCCATCAGTATACAAAGAGGAGTTTCCCCAAGGCTCTGTTTTGGGCCCAATGCTGTTTTTTTTTACCTCTTACTAACCAAAAATGATCTCCCTGCCCATCTGCAAGGACAGCTGCCAGACTGTTATGTTCGCGGATGTAACACTGTTGTAACTCTTTGGCAACGAAAAGATAAGGGAACACGACTCTTATCTAGCGGACTGAAGAGGACTTTCACACTGCGACCAACGAGTACTGTTCTTCACCGACTCTGCGTCCTGAACAGAATCTAAAACGGCTACAAGTTGGGCTTTCACTACTAAGAGCATCAAGGAAAGCAAACGTTATGGCACTGCCCTGGCCTGGAATCCAGGAAAAAATACTAAACACCTTGGTAATCTTAATCGATTGCAACCTAAAATTGGAAAACACCCACATCGACCATATTGTTGCAAGAAATTGAGCTCTTGGGTGGATATATGTTATTCCGCAGACTAATTCAAGTAAGCAACTCAGAGATAGCAAGAACTGCTTACTTATGCTCTGCTAGGGAAATCTCATCTGAAGAATAACGGGCATTCATAAGCTACATGGGGGGGAAACTACGCTACCTGGGGAACTACTACGTCTGGTGCCCCTCTTTCTAAACCTAGAAAAGGTCCTTATCCGACAAAAAAAAGCGGTTTCAGAACAATCACCTAACAGGACTTGGGACTACCGGGAGACAGCTGCAGTAAACGGTGCACTTTGTTGAGCTGAAAATTCTTACCCGTATGTGGCAATCTACATAACAAGAAGTCATCCCTCCCACACAATTCCTCAACTTCGCAGCTCAGGAAATCAAGATGTCCCACAAGGATACGGGGAACAAGGAGAGCCTCTACAGACTTTGTCCATGCCACCCCCCCACCCACTTGAACACTCTACCAAGCAAGAAATGACCCACTTACGCCGGAGCCAAGTGTGGTTTCAAAACCTATTGCCAGATGACATGAAGAACCACAACCCCCAAACAGCTGAAGCCGGCATCTAAAGGACTGGCTTGCTGAAAAGACGCTTCCTACTAACTCCAGTAGTAAGAATATTTAAGATGGAAGGACACTTCCCCCAGGACTATACCTGACTTTTTTCGTTCCCACAGCCCACGGACGATCACTTATAAACTACTTTCTCAATTTCTCTGTAACAGTTTGTGACGCCACATGACTGATTTCTCCAAGATTATGCAAAAAATAAAAGATATTGTCTATTGGTCTATATCGATGTAAAATATTCACCTTACCTTATTTAAATATACTCTTTTGGGACTTTTAGAAGGGTACAAATATTACCCCCCACTTTTTTCACAAGAGAAGTAGAGGGGGCGTCACTTTAAATTGTTTCTAATTGAAATCCCCTATCTTTGTGGACATGTCATTTGAAAAGGTAAAATTCAAAAAGAAACACAATGAAACATTAACCAAAACATCTCTACGGCGATCCTATCAAAAGTTATAATGGTTTCAAACAATTCTTTATAACATCTAAGGGTGTTGTAACAATTAAGTTCCTGATTTATTCCCAAACGGAATTGTGATATAAATGTACAATTTTTTCAACTATACCTACTTAATCATTACTATTTTGGAATCTTTGTTTGGAGAGTAAAAAAATTTCCAAAGCCCTCCCTTTTTCAAGTGGGGGTAGTGTATGAAGGGGGGTTAAACTTTAAATTTTCGGAAATTTCAAACACCCTATCTCTGTGACACATGTCCATACAAACTGTATTTTCCTTCAATCTGCCAACATTCAATGATTGGAAATGACGCAGTTAAAAGTTATAAAAATTTAAAAAACTTTATAGGGAAAAAAAGTCAATCTGTACCCATATTTTCATGATGGCCTTTTGCCATAACAGATCCTCAGAATAAACTACAGAAACAAGGCTACGTGAAATAGAAACAAAGAATGCCGGTTATAAAGCCGCGCACGGTGCGGAGTTTTAACTGTTAATTACCCCGGATTTTACGCCACCAACCGTTGGGTACGAGAATCAATAACTTTGATGTTTGTTTGTGTAGCCAGCTGCTCGTAAGTAATGCGTTTTAACAATCAACAGCCACCGCCGCGGCGCGCCAGACGCTTGGTGGGCGTTTTGGCTCGCAAATACTTTGAGGTGTTACTGACAAGGCTTCCTGGCTCTAAGGTTTTAATAGACAAGCCTTGTATAGAACTACTAAATAACGCAACACCTCTGTTAAACGTCATCAATTGAAACCAACAACAGGAACGACCCTTTCGAAGATACTTAGAATATTCCAATCGTTCAGTGATACAAATAATACCCAGTATAATTATGTGGTTTTAGATTAGTTATTTACCTGAAGAAATGAGGATCAGATTGTATGATTCTCGAAATCGTAGGAGTGTTAATGGATGATTATTGTATCACTAAAACGATGGAAAATTTCCGGAAAATCCCTGTTTCCTACGCAATTACCTTCCATCTCGACAAAAACACCCGATCTTCAAACAAAGGGCTTTGAATTTGTATTTACTCTTTCATTAACGACAAACAATACAAGAGATAAGGATCTTCTGTTGACGATATTCTTTTTTAATGATGCAAACTTTATGTACACAAGAAAAGAAATGGCTTTCATTTACTACGACCTACTTGTAGAAACGTAATGAGGGAGAAAACAGGCTATAAAATAGAAATCATTTTTTAATTAATTAAAAACTAGCTGTTTCCCGCGGCTTCGCACGCGTCTCTTACAGGCTTTGCCCCGTAATATTTCTTTTGCCTTCCAAAATTAGTGTTTGGATATTTTAATATTACGTAACTACTGTGTTGTGAATTGCAGTATTATAATGTGCAGGCGCTTTGATAACTTTTTAATATACTTGCAGTACAGCCTGGTGTGGTTTAAGTTACATCAATGGGCCATTGCAGAGTATAAACCTTCTACATAGAAACAATACAAATTTTCATAGTGATCGGTCCAATAGTTTCTGAGTCTAATAAAGGACAAAATCACACAAACATTCATTTTTATATATTATGATTGCAGAAAATCAGTTTAAACAAAATTTGTCGTTTCTGCCTTATAAGCTTACTCTATGCTTTAAAACTAATAAGTGTCAAAGATTAATTTTTATATAAAATATATTTTTTTGTCGCATTATATATGTTTTCACAAAGAATCAGCTGATTAAAAATTTGAAAAGGACTCTTTCACATAATAACATATGTTTGCTGCAATGCATTTCTTTTAGCGGTATTTCTGTAACCCAGTGGGGCGGAATCCTGAATCGGGGAAAGGGATAAAAAGGTATCCTATAACCTTTCTACAGATCAAGACGAACAAATTAAAAAAAAAAATTACGGCGAATCCGTCCAGCCGTTTGTGAGTGATGCGTGTTACACACGAAAACAGTTTTCATTTTTTATAATTAATAGAAGATCGAATAAACAAGTTTGGCTAAGCGTTAGGGATGCCTATCACCTAAGGGGTTGGGAAAACATTTCACATATTTTCCTGTATGTCCTGTCTGTACGCACGGCATATTCGAAAACGAACTGAAATTTTACTCGAAGCTTCGTTCCTATTTGGGCAACTACGAGGTTCGAAGATGACGCTATTCACTTTATATAGGATTTCACTTAGCGAAACTGACTTTGGTCTTTTGGGTAAACTGATGGCAAAGAGAATATCGCAGAAACCAAAATATGTAAAACAAACTGAATATTGAGAAAATGGATTTTTAACTTAAGAAATAGTTAATGTCCATAAACAATATATTTTACTTTTTGAGTACGGGAAAATAATGTAATATTATAGTTTTGTTTTGACATGGCTATAGTCTGATTTTCTCAACTTTTTAAACCCTCAGTGGTAGACAACAGGAATACATCAAACTTTGGCATCCTTAACTATTTGATATTGAAATACTAATATCTTTTATTACAAATTAGCGTAGTAAAAAAATTGTAATTGCTATAATTCCTTACCCTCGCGAAATTCTTTAAGAGATACCGCTGAGTCCCTCAGTTGACTAACAGAAACAAGTTGAATGTTTCCAGTAAATCGATTCTAGGAGGTATTGGTTATTTTACCGCGATGTGCCAAGTTCCTAAACTAACCTGAAGGCCCACAGGTTAAAGATAATCTGTATGATTTTATAAACCTAAACACCGCCACAATTTAATCATGATTAGTTTGTATCTCGATCTTGTCTCCCCAGTTGTGTTTAACTCGGCGAAGGCGACACTTGATGGAAACAACCTGCCTGAGTTACTTGCCACATTTAGGTACTGCCATTACTGATCTGAAAGTTCGAAAAAACAACTAGAATTTTCGGCTAGCGCAATTCCAGCGGCCAAAATTATCCATAAGCCTCTGTTTGGCTTGTTATTGGCCATTCTCAGTACAGTTCGGTGTTGTCTGAGAAGAGGTGGTGTAATTGGGAGTACTCGGATTATTAATCGCTTACTTCTTGAAATGTTTGAAATTTGTTTTCGGACAATTGCGATCATTCATTGATAAAAAAAGACATTAACACTACGTTTCAAGACCTGTAAATCTGGATCTTTTCTTCAGGCAAATAACTACAAGCCTGAAACACACAGTGTAAAAAAGGCCAACTCCTAGTTCCCTCCTTTATACCGCCAGCTTCGTTCTGCTGTGACGCATGTGCCGAGTTACTATTGGCCTCTAGTCAGTCGTAGGTGGTTGTAGTCGGCGAATGGCAGACCTACTTTTGACCTGTATTCAGTAGCTTCCACTTTTAATAAATTAGTGTTTTGTTTTTTAATTGAAGTACATTTTTTAAAGTTATGTGAAGTTGACACACAACATGATGGTTTATGATTCTTTACTTACGCGTGCCACAACGCTCGTGGTATGATTATGTTATAATTTTACGCCTAAGGTTTGTAATGTGTCTTAGGTTAGTTAGTTACCTGAAGAAGAGATCAGTTGTTTCAGATCTTCGAAACGTAGTGTTAATGATATTTTTGTATCACTGAACGAAGGAAAATATCCGGAAAAATCCTCTTATCCTTTACTTGTCTTAGTCACAAGTTTTTTAAATATTTTAAAAACTTTGTGATTTCACAAAGGAAAATAGACATTCTAGCACTAAGGAGGTATCTCAAGGCCCAGCCGACAGAAAAACTTCTGAAGATAAGGTTATGAAAACTTTTACTTTATGTAAATAAAAACGTAGTAGGAGTTAAAACCATTTTATTTATAAAATGTAATTTCTCAAAACCTTCATTCAAAATCGCAATTTTACCTTTTAGTAGTTTTTATATGGCCCTAGTTACAAAAATCATTAGAAACCCCACTCTATTTAAACCCGGTTACATAACCCTATTTGTTCAAAGATATGCTAGACTCTACTCCTAGATACCCAAAGGTTTGAACCCTCCATTTGACTGAATTTGAAGATGGAGCCAAAAAAACTATAACTTCACTGGAGGAAGCTTATGATTCTTATTAAGATGTAGGGTAAAGCTATGTTAGCTTTAATACGATATAAAGATATCTTCTTTTGTTTGAACTTTGTTTTGACGAAGGAAGGATTGTGAATGAAAACAGGATTTTTTCATTCCATCTCGCCCTTGTTCAGTGATACGAAAACATCAGTTAAACGCTAACGTTTTCGAGATCTGCAATCTCAATATCTCTTCTTCAGGTAACTAACTAACCTAACACGTAACTACAAAATATGTTAAAAATAAACGTAAGCTACTGATTTTTTGCATCACTGAACGATGGCAAATTTCCGAAAAAAAAATTAAGAAATGTTATTCTTTCTTATATTCTAACCTAACACAACACGTTACCTAAACCTGTAGGTATTTGGGCTCTTTTTTATGATTCTTTAAAATTATTGATGTTACGTTGGTCTGATGAATTATTTTAAATGAGATTTTTTTTACTTTTGATCAAAGTTACGTTTTAAATAAGAAAAGGTTTTGAACAGCCGATTTGTAACGAAATGCTAAAACGTACTTGTATTGAACAGTTCCAGCTGACGAATCCAATACCAGAGCAGAGGGGTCGCTAATAAATGGACGCATTCCATAGTGAAGTAATTTAGTATGACAGGAATAGACTGGCCCACGCCCGTACTATACGCACGCTTCTGCCGACCGTCCGTCGCACGGTATTGTTATTTGTTTAGTCGCATCACCTCTTTCCTCTATTGTATCCGCTTTTATTGGGCGTGTATCGTAGTATTACAATCGACTATTACAAATTGCTTTATTACAAGTTGAACAACCAATTTACCTTCGTACTAGACAGTTCGTGAATTAATTGCACACATAATCGATGTTTTCGTTCAAATTTTTAATTTTTTTAACAACGCTTTATCAATAAAAAGTATAAATAGTATTTGTTTTATTACAAAAGTTTAAAGGATATTCCACGATTAATAAAAAGTATAAGTAAGAAAACAATTTTAAATCAAAATATTTTACGGTTAAAAGAATGTCCATGTTTCACTTTTAGGAAACTTTCAGTTAATATGTTTGTAATATTAAAATACAAATTAAACACTAGAAAACCTCGTTCATTAAAAAATTCTATTCAGAAATGTTTGTTTCTAAAAATACACTTTAATTATAAACAGTATAAATAGAAAATAGATTTTTTAATTAAAAAGTTTAAAGTTTACAGGATATTCCATTTATTACACTTTCCGAAACTTTCAGTTAATATATTTTTAATATTAATTTACAAATAAAACACGAGAAACATCGTTCATAAAAAAGTTTCGATAGCATTTTTTTCTTACGCTTTATTAATAAAAAACCATAAGTAAAAAATATATTTTTATTAAAAAAAAGTTTACAGTTTATAAGGATATTCCATGTTTCACATTTAGGAAAAACCTTTCAGTTAATATGTTTTATATTCAGATACAAATTGAACATGAGAAAACATGCTTCCATAAAAAGTTTCGCTCCAAAAAGTTATTTTTTTTAATACGCTTTATTAAAAGAGTATATTTTTTTTTAATCTAAACATGTTTACGGTTTGAAGGA
>NW_025786624.1:0-15805 GCF_021130785.1 Homalodisca vitripennis
TCCCTCCCACTAGTTTTGGACAATAAAACTGGACATCAAAACAGTACATAAAATACATTTAAAAACATTTAATTTACATTTAATAAACATTCAACATTCTGTAATGAAAATACCCACTCCTTAATATATTTCAAGAAAGGTATAAACGACAGACTACTAATTTCACAAGGTAATACATTAAACAATTTTGGTGCTAAAAATTAATAGTTTTTTAAAAAGAAGGTGTTTGTTGGCATTGGTGTGGTATAATTGTCAGCATGCCTTAATCTCAATTTATATTCATTACTTTCTTTACTATTTTTGCTTCTTATACAAAATAATTTTAGTACCTTATACACATACATATATCTGAGAGGTAGAATCCTCAACTCCAAAAACAAAGGAAAAGATGACTCTGTTACTCTCTTTTTCAATATAATTCGAATAAAATGTTTTTGCATTGTAATTACAGGTTTGAGATTTGATATGTACGTCCCTCCCCAACACGAGATCGCATAATCTATCCTACTATGGACTAAGGAAAAGTATACCATTCTCAAGAGTTTTTCATCACAAATATTCTTCAGAAAATAAAAGATTCTAATTACATTATTCAGTTTATTCTTTAAGTATGCTAGATGAATCTTCCAGTTCAATTGTTTGTCCACCCAAACTCCTAAATATTTCAAAGATTTCTCACTCTTTACCAGTCCACACTATGAGTTACATGCACTATTGTTATTTATACAGTCCAAACATTTGTAAATTATATCTATTTTCAAAGTTAAAATTTCCTCTGAGACTAAAATTTATAAATTTTGTCTTCTCCGGACTTAACGCCATGTTATTTTTAGAAAACCACCATCTAAGTGCTTGCAAATCAAAATCAATCTTGACCCTTATATCTTCCCATGCATCTTCAACATAACATAGTGCTGTATCATCAGCAAAAGAGGTTACTTTTCCATTAAAACTCCTATCACAAAGATCATTTATATAAATTAAAAATAATGTTGCTCCCAACACCGACCCTTGAGGTACTCCAAATTTTACATCCCCAAATTTACTTCTCGAATCTTTAACTTTAACACACTGTTTCCGCCCAGACAGATAACTTTTAAACCAGTTATAGGCAACTCCTCTGATTCCGGCATTGTATAATTTATCTAGAAGTATATCATGGTGAACCGTGTCAAATGCTTTAGTAATATCTAAAAAAAGTCCAGTAATTTTCTTTTTGTTGTTAAGTCCTTTCGTTACTGTATCCATAAAATCGTGCAACGCTGTCTCTGTACTCATCCCTTGCCGAAAGCCGAATTGATTTTTACTAAAAAAACTGGATTCTTCCAAAAATTGCAATAATTTATCTTTAACTATTTTTTCAAATACCTTAGCAAACGAAGACAACAGTGATATTGGCCTATAGTTACAACAACTTGTCCTTGAACCCTTTTTATATATAGGTATAATAACAGCTTCTTTCAGTTTTTCAGGAAATTCTCCTTTTTCTAAACTTAAATTAATAATATACAACAAAACATGTGATATCGTACAATATATTCAATATATTAGCTTAATAAACGAGGAAGTAATACCATCAAGTCCCGGAGAGGTACCGGTTTTAAGAGAATATACAGCTGTTCTTAATTCAACTTCCGTGACAGGTCTCAAAAAAATTGATCCAGCAATGCTCTTTCACTTAAAACAATTTTTTAAATTAACTACACGTGTAATAAAGGATTAGGCTCCTTCACTTTTTCACTTAGTTCCCCTGCAATAGATAGAAAATAATTATTAAATTCATTTGCTACCGGTTCAGGATTATGGACAGTGCTTCCTTCTATTTGTAATACTATTGCAGAATCATTACACCTTTCCTGTCCTGTAATTTCCTTAATAGTTCGCCAAGTTTTTTTATGATCACCACAATAATTGTTGAACTTCTCAGCATAGTAACTATTTTTTACATTGCGAATGTCAGTTTGCAATTTATATCTATACTCTCTAAAATACTTGATTTTATCAATGTTGTGAGGATTAGCTTTTATAGCCTTTAGTAGGTTATTTTTTACTTTAATACGTTTGCATAAATTTGAATTTATCCATGGTTTCAATTTTACAATTCGAGGAAATTTATGGTTAATACTTTGCTTTGATTGTGTTACTATAAAAATTAGAAGTTCATAAAACTTATCATAAGCGAGCGAGGCATTTGATTGATTGTAAACACTACTCCAGTCTTGAGAGTCGAGTTTACTCATCAACTGTTCATTGTTGACACGATATGCCGGCCGCTCAGCTGTGACCTTGAACGCATCAGCTGGCATCCCAGCTGTTATTGTTTTTATCATTACAGCTGTCATAAAGTGATCCGTTACATAACTCTCTATAACCTCTGCCTTAATGTCTAACTTATTTTTATTGTGATTCTTCACTAAGATAATATGATCTATACAAGACTTGGAATTTCCACACACCCTGGTTGGTAAGTTGACTAACGATTCAAATCAATTATAAGATAAGATCATATTATATTCATCTATAACATTATTATCCTCTAAGATATTCAAATTCATATCCCCAACAATCACAAAATATTTGTATGTTTTAATGCTTGGTTTACTCAAATGTTCCCTTAGTTCATCAATAAACATAGTACTTGAGTACTGATGCCTTCGGTAAATAGCCATTAAACTCATTTCACAGCCCAATTCATTAAACTTAAGAATTATTACATCGGATGTTTTGAAGTTTATTGTTACCTCTTCGACTAAATTGATACTTGAATGTATAAAAATAGCAACACCTCCAGCTTTACAAAATTCATTTGTTTTAACGTACAGAATATAATTAGGAATTTTATATAGATGTACTTCATCATTATTATTATCCAAATTTCGGTAAGAACTATTATTTTGGGAAAATATGTTAAAACAGAAAGTTCAGAAAGAAATATATCAAAATTTGCCCTCATGCTTCTAATATTTTGATGCACAACTGCTATAGCATTATTTTGATTAATAAATTCAATACTTTTATAACAACTCATACAAAAAAGAAAAAAAATCAACAAATAACAGTATACATATTTAGTAGTTTAATAGTCATATTCAATAGTTTATAGGCTACGAAACATACAAGAATACAGCATTGTAAGTATGGACATACCGTCAAATTTACTAAAAGAAACAATAATCTTCCTAAACTTTGCCAAGGTCAGAGAGGCTTTTTATTAATATTACCGGTCCATTATCGACTTTTCTTAGAAAAATGTTTCCTCTCCGCACCCACAACCACTTGTAGCCTTGTTTTCTCTTCTCATCCCTTGCCATAGCTAGCAGCTTCCTTCTCATTGGGGTTAATGACTCGTTCAGATAAACGGCTTTCACAAGAATGAATAAGCAATGACTGAACTACGGGAGAAAAACACATTCAAAGTAATTTGTGGTTACTTTTGTCAAAAAAAATATATATTAAGACCAAATTGCTGGATACACAGGAAAAAATCCACGTCGGTATTCATTACGTATGTAAAAACTTACTCCTCCTCTCCACCCACACTACATGGAGCCATTGCCTGATCCACAACTTAACCTAGCATCCATAAATGGGCCAAACTCATTGAAAGAAATTCTTAATGAAGCTGTAAAAGTTGTAAAATTTGTAAAAACCGAACTTACAAGGCTCCTGATTAGTGTAAATTTCTTTGCGACTGTATTGTAGTATCAATCCAATCACTGCTTTTACATATAAAAGGCTCGTTGAAAAGTTATCAAACCATTATTTCCAAGGCTGAGATATGAATTAAAAGTGTTTTTTAAGAACACCTCTTTCATCTGGCTTTCCAAGTTTTATGACAATGAGTGGCTTCAAAAACTATCCTTAAAATTAGTATAATGTTTTTTTTTACAAAGAAATAAACTTAACCTTGGGACTACATAGAAAACCTCAATTTACTGTATTTAAGTTTGCAAATACAATTTATTTGTCCATGTTGAAAACAATTAAATCGGGAAATTATGTATTAAAAAAAACACCAATCAATTCTCTGAAAACAACTCAAAATTTATATTGTCCTTAATACAAAATTATATGATCGTATCTTCTGTAATTAGTGGTTATGTTACATTTAATAAACATTAAGGGACTCTAATCATAAAGTATGTATCCTAAACCTGTGGAGCCGAGAAAAATGGATTGCATAGTGGGCGCGTTTAAACTTTCTGAAGAAAACTTTAAAAACTGGAATGCAACTTACAAATTCCCAGAAAATGGAAAACCTCAATTAAATTCTTTTCGACAGTTTCAACGTTTCAAGTCCAAAAGTCAAGTTAAAATCCGCTGGAGAATTTCTGGACAAGTAATTTAGTGATGAAATCATTTTATAACCCACTAACCTAAAAAAAGCTGATCAAGGTTTATATAATTATTTTATTAATACTGGAACTAGTAAAGAGAGCTTTCCTCTTCCTTATGCTTTCATAAACAGCACATATTGTAATAGAGTGTCTCCTATCTAGTGCTACGTTATGGACTATATATTACCTACAATATAACCTTGATTTCATAAATATGCTAAGTGCGGCCAAAACAGGGCTCAAAGGTCACATTAAAAAATTTTTGTTTTCGTTTCCCAGACTAAATAAATAGGTGCCTTTTAATTTTTATAATATTTTTTAATTCTCTGAAATGTGTACCGCGTATTAACTTTATAGAATAATAAAATTGTATTCTTTGGATTCATTATATTGTTAATAATAATAATAATAATAAAAGGATTTTACTTTAATAATTTACATGCACATACTACTATTTTTTAGTTTCAATAAAATAAAAGAACAAGCATCCTTGTATTTTAATTATTTTTTCTCGGTTAAATGATATCATCATTATTTTCACGATTAAATACAAAGTATAAATTCAAATTATTTAATAAATTATATTTTGAATTTTTTTTAAAACTGAATATATATATTTAACATAAAAAAATAATGAAAAAATTACATGTATACTACGTGTGTTTTTAAGGCGTTTTTTAAGCTGAAAAGCTTAGTGAGATCTAAAATTATGCTATCCTATATGAATTTGACGCCAATATATGATAAATTAATTCGTAAAAGTAAAGATTGATTTTTTATGGGCTAGTAGGACGTAGGCCGGAGGAAGTTCCTTGATAAGAATAGGCCTATATTCATACCGGCGACCGTAAGAATGTCCATGTAAAATTTTCGTACAATCGGTACAATAGCTTACGCGAGAAACCAAAACAAAAAAGGCAATTTCGCATTTATAACAATAATTACGACTTTATAAGGTACTCTGCGTATTGACTCAAAAATGTATTTTAGTTTTTTGAGTAAAAAACATTTATCTTTGACATCAATTGCTCTCCTACCTTCTGGCGATAGTACATTCCTGCGCATTATGTAGTAGAGTCACTGTCATTCTGTATCTAGAGATAGAATAATCGCAATTTGACATAATTTCATCCAATCGAGTAGAGAGAGAAAGCGAGTAAAAGCTTTTAGGAAAACATGGCTTTACCCCGCAGATGTGAGCTCTCACTTCCATCTCAGTAAAGTAAATGGAAGTGAAGATATTCTAGCACGTTTCATGCACAATATACGGATGGTGCAATATATGTTGTATTTTTTCATAACAGTTTGTTTTAAATACTAATAAAAAAATTTATATTATATATCAATTACAACTGGTAATTTAAAAATATTCTAGGTTTGCATGATACGGAATATTATAAACTGACATTTATTACTCATATTATGAAAAACAAAGATAGAATACTATAGGTTATAGCAAAATAAGGAAAACTACTCTGGATAAATTTTGTAACGTACTGAATACAAATATTCCAAATTTTCCAATTATAATTTTATGCTGGTTGCATATAATTAAGAAAGTTTAGTAAGAAAAACATGACTTCTTGTTTAATTTGTTGATAATGTTCTGAATGACGTTTATAATTTCTGTAAAATTAATATTTTTATATAAATTTTAATAACGATTTTCAAAATCCTCCTCACATTTTGCTATTACTTTTACAATACAAAACGTGTAATATTTGATGCAAGTTTGACAAAAACTTGTTTTTTTCACTATGGTCACCGTGATTTATTTGCTTTTAAATATTGTTATAAAGAAATAAAAATATTTTCTTCATATATGAATTAAATACAAAAGAACAGTAAACTAAAATAATTATATTAATGCTTGTATTTAATTTTATATGCCTCTTACTTCAAGAAACAGTGTCCTAAAATGTGTTGTGAGAGTTAAAGAAAATGTTTGTATGTAGACACAGTGGAAATGGTTTAAATTATTGGAAACTCACAAACAAGGGATAGTTTGCCTGCACTTGAAAGTACTTTATGGCGTCTAGTAGGAAAAAGGTATGAAATAGTTTTCAGACCCTAATCGGTTACGATTAACAGGTACACGCAACACTATCCACAATTCAATGTGACTTTATTTTCTAGAAGACAAATAGTCTAGCAATTCATATACGTGTTTATCACAAACTGAGTCACTATTTGTAGATAAAAAATATTCCTTTCCTTCTTCTGATATATATTTATGTTTAATCGAAATTCACTGATAAATTGGTCAAATACATCTAGAAAACTATAAAACGCCTTTACATTAATGGTTTTACGCTGGCATTTACACGTTTGTCTTACGTGTTAGGTGCTTGCCATGAAACGGTTTATAATACTACATATTAATCGTAAAAATCTGCAAAATTTCTCCCATTTAGAGTTCCTGTTACATTACAGTGCCCTTTAAGGTTCGAAAATGTTTTATATAAATACACTCATATACATATAGATTTTCATAATTATGGTGGAAATTTCACGAAAAATATAAATATAAATAATGAAAATGTTTATTAACAGGTAATCTCTCCAACAGCACTGAACATTTTGTATGGAACATTGTAAACAGGTTCTTCTTACCTTCCAGGTGAACTCCAAGAAATTTTTTTTTAAACTGTTGCTGTCATAATTTTGAATCTGTAATAATAATGGCATAATAAAAACCCATAGTAGGGATTTATATGGAACTTTTTAATTAAGAGCATTCTTACTTTTTAAATTCCTTATAATGAATATTCGATACTAAATCAACTCCTGCATAGTTAATCGTTATAGCCGTAATTGTACAGTAATATTCCGTTGTAATGCAAAGATATCTTCACCTAGTTACATTAAATAATTTATCCTCGTCACTTTTAATGGTGTTCCTGTAAATTAAAAAAAGATTTTGTAAAGTAATGATATAAGAAGGGTCACGATAAGCGTTATAAAACAAAACAAATGATTGATAGGGAAAGTGTTTAATGACGCCTACGTGTCCCGCTACTTAGTGAACTTTATAAACTAACTTCCTTCTGTTTACACAATGTTTAATACTGTAGAGTCATTACTGAAGTCGCGTACACTCATTATTCACTGATGCTGACGCGTTTGCTATTTACCAGCCAATAAATTATGATTCAAACCTCGTACGATACATTCTTATATTTCTACTGTCATAAATACGTGTACAACATACAAGAAGTCCTCCACATATCATTGCTATTGAAATTTGCTCTATGAAAAAGTTTGCGTGTTTAAATTTAATAAAATATATAAAATTGGAGTAATGTCACCTGGCATATTAATAAGCATAGGATTAAAGTAAGGGTCGACTTCAATAATGTAAACGGGAGCTTAGCATTATGTGGGCTGTCATTATAGTGCGGCATTACCGCTTAAAACCGTTTATGACATTATTGTATAGAAAATTACATCTCAACACAATATAGTGACCACGCAACGCGATCAAGCTTTATGATAAGTTTGTATGATTATTCTACTATAGTACACCTTACAGGATGTTAAGAGAATTTTAAACGTCAAAAGTATAATGTGTCCATGAAATTTACCATTGTCACTGTGTCTTATATTACTATATAATATCAAGTAAAGAATTTATCTACATATAAAAATTCTTGGTTCACTTATTATACTATGAGAAATATGATATTATTTTCCTACTGCGCCATAAAGTTTATATATATCCTTTTTCTAATCATTATTAAACATCCAGTAAGTATTATTTTAAACTTGCTAAGACATACTGTATTCTTACAGGTTTTTTGCTAACTGGCTTATATTTAAATACGCATGAACTGTAGTAAAAGTATGATATTAAGTTAATTATAATGAGCTTTAATAATACTGCTTAAGTCACACTGAAACAGTATTGGTGAACCATCTATGATTTTAAATCATTACTATGATGTGTTTTTATAGCATTATACTGTAAACATATGGCGTCACAGTTCTTGATCCGATTTTACATCAAACGTTCCTGACGTAATATGTAGACTAATCAAACTGGAACTAAAAACACAACGTGTCCTTTTTTATGTGGGACATATTTACAATATAAGGACAGTCACATCAACCACATTTTTTAACTTAGCTCGCTTACTCTTAGGCATAGAAGAACATTTGTTCTACTGCTCATATCCCACAGGGAGGGATAATGGCACCATCTCAGTCATTCCTCCTCATAAGAATTGACTACTGGCTATGGTCGGTATCTTCCATTCAAAGTAGTGGGGAAGGAAAGATTGACAAAGACAATAGTTGCAGTGTTTTTAGGCTTGGACAAACTTGTAAAATTCAATCTAGTCCAACTTAATGCAGCAGTCATCATCTGCAGTAAACTAAACTCCTTAGTATCTTAACATTTGTAGTTAGTTATGTACGACTTCTGCACATCCATTTGATTCTCTAGTTTCAAGTGACACGTCGGTTTTGCTGTACCCATTATACATTATAGTGGCAGGTAAGAACTAGTCAAAAGTGTATCCTTTTCTAGTTGCTCGATCGTTTAGAAATGTATAACGTACATAGTATGATTCTCTATTCCGTCTTTGGTCCACTCAATAGTATTAAGCAAACTCATGGTTAACCTTAACTGTTTACTGTGTTGATGTTTTACGCTTATTATACAATCCATAATGGATTGTTTTGTAATAAGGGGGGGATCAAGCTCTTCTTATCATTTCCAAAATAGAAAAACCTTTCTCCTAAAAAATTTATAGATAATTAACTGATTGTTTTATGGGCCAACCTCCTGTTTACCATGTCCAGATCTGTAAGAGGTCCATTTAATAAACCGTGTCCACTACCACGTACTGTCAAAACTTAACCCTTTACCTAGTTATCGCCATAACTTTTATAACGTTTTTTTTTTGGGAAATCGTAACTAAACACCAACTACAGTGATATAAAGAAACTTGCTTATTTTACTTCTTGCTTGTTGTTCGTATGAAAGGATCTCTGGATCTTCCAAGTAACTAGCTTCTTAGATTGTTTTTGTGACAAAAACGGTACGGATGTCGGATTTAGAGTAGAAATAATTCGTAGGATAAATTATACATTTAACATCCGTACTGTTTTTAACACGCAAAAAAATCTAATAAGCTACTTAACAAAATTAAAACAAAAAAAAAAACAAAAGGAAACAAGGAATGTAATATATAAAATTACTTTTAGATGGAAAAAGACTTCTATTAGCCAAATCTCAAGACCTGTAAAAACGTGGTTAAAAGAAAATATTTTTACAACACAAACAATCATTATTAAATACAAAAGCACACACAAAATAAAAACATTATTTTATTTTACAAAATAAACACACATTTACAAACACACACACACAACATATTAAAACATTAATAACAACTCATTACCACTACAAAACAACACAACACACAGCATTATCAACACAACAAAAACACAAAAACAAACATTAAGCACAGAAACATGAAACATTAACAATATGAAATTTTATTTTTTTATAAAAAATAAAACCTTGAAAATAAATTAGTTGAACATGCTATAAAGGAAAATTACCATATAATGTTTTTGAATGATAAAAATATAGGAGAAAAAAATTTAAAGTGCATGTATAACGGTTTTGAGAGATAATGTATTTCACAAACTTCCGTAAATTTCAGTGACATTTTTCTACCATTAGTAAAAGAAGAAATCCATAAAAAAGTTATGAATTGCAAGCCAAATTTTCTGCATAATAATTTTTATACTATTTATTTGTTAGTTGGTCTTGTAAAAACTACAACTTTAAAGCTACATTCAATTAATTTGGAAAACTAATTTATTAAATTTTTTTTGACTTAAGCAGAAGGATCTTATAAAAAACTGTACAAATATAAAATTATGTTTTTTCCTGTAAACCGTGTCCGTAATATTAGTAAACGTGATAAAAGTTGTTCTACTAAGTAATACGAGACGGTATTAGTAAATAGTTGGGATAAATAATACTTATTAGTTAAACTGAACTTTAATAGACAAACTAGTATATGTAAAGTTCAGTTTCAGTTTTTAGTAAAAAAAACATATAAGTAACCTTTAATTATAATAACAGGTGATTAAACCCAACAAATGGGGTGCGGGTGAACTTATTATATATTATGCTGTATTTATCCAAACACACATTTCAGCCCAAATGGAATTAATTAAAGGTTATGAATCATAAATTTTTTATATTAGTAAAAGTTGTTTTATTCAGTCTTTTTCTCTATTAAATTTTGTTAATTTTTGAATTATTTTTAAATTTAGCATAATGGTAAATTATGTTATTTAAATTAAATCCGTTACAGTAAAGGGTTTTAACTAATTTACGGTTCTTTTTATTATGTTGAATCGGTATGTACAGGACACTTTTGATAGAGAGAAAAGTATATATAATATAATACGGAAAAAAATAAAATGAAATTTAAAAAAAATCTCAGAGTTATCACTAAGTTTCCAATTGATATTACATGAAATATCAGTATGGATATAGACGTACAAGATAATTTTAACGGAACTAGTAAAATGATATTAACTTAAAGGAAAATACATAAAATTGTTTAATCTTAGGTAATATAAAGGTTATTATTTTTGAATGTTTTAACAATATAGTTTAAAAATAACGAAAATGTGATCTATAAGTGTGATCTAATTTTTATTACTTAAAAAATTGTAATAGTAAATAATCGGTCTAACGCTTATCATTGCTCAGATTCCCTCCACACTAGAGATATGAAGGACTGACAATCCATAGGGGACTCCCAGCACTGTGAGTGGTCCAGCAACTCTATATAACAAAAAACAAACATTTCTCTCCATAACAATGTTTGTTTACATAATCAAGCATGCAGGGACAGGGCAAACTTTCAGAACCAATAGGGAAGGGACTGAGTGTATTGTTAGAAGAGGTAGGAGCGTGCAATCTAACTAACAACTCTAAATACTAATAAGGGTGGCCCAAGCACCTTGTAATCAATAATGACATTTAAAATATGTCTGTAGAGTTATGAGTAGGTTTCTGTTTAAATTCTCATTGAAACAAAGGATAAAGGAAATCTCGTACAATCTACTGCACCGTGGTTCATTGATACAATTAATAATGAGGGACGTCCAGCTGAGTTGGAAAGGGAATCGTGGAAACGACTAATTGATGATCCTAGAAAAAAACAATTTTGAATTCTCGGAGAGTAAAACCATTTTAAAAAAGTCCAGATTTAAACAGTACGATTGTTTTCATTTACCATGAAGCCTTCTGTTTTTGTTCTTGGTAATATTTATATTAAGGTAGATACGGAGCTGAATCTCTAAATTTGTTCGCCGCTGAAAGAAAATGTAAGTTTTACAAAGCAGAGAATGTGCAAAGCACTGCAGACTTAGAAAAAAAACACACGCTGTATATCGATTATCCACGTAGTGAAATATTTTAATTTTGTACGATGCATAAAATGGTAAATTTTGATTAAGTAACATTATAAACTGTATGGCACTGAAGCATAAACTCTAACCGAGTATTTGAAACAATGTAGACTCGTATTAACATATATACGTAGGGTAAATAATCCTATTTAAATCATTATAAATAAGTTAGAAACAAATAAAAATAATCCATTAATAAAAATTCACCTCATGTAATTTTACCGACGTTATTTCTTCTAAATCCTGACAAACCAGCAGTAAGTACCGATTTGTATTGTTTCTGGGTAATATGTATTTTGGTAATCATGATATAAAAACCTGAATAGCTATAGTTAAATGTACGGTTATTAATTTGAAGTTTTTATTAATTCCTGAAACACCAAATTATTACGGGACCCTAGAAGAGAAAGGACTTGATTGAGACCTACTATCAATGGAATACAAAACAAGGAGAAGGTTCTTAGTTATCCGAAGTTGTCTTTGGCGTCTAAAAACTGGAAATAGAACGTATCTACCTACAGTTAAACTTTTTACATTCCAAGTTATTGTAAACGGTCGTCCCAGATTTATTGAAACTGCCCTTAAGTTTTTTTATGATGTTTTTGTTTATTTTCAATTTAACTGTTGAATTAAAATTAAACCCACTTTATTTTAGATTTAAGACACACATAACAGTTAAGATAAGTTGTTTTATTAATTCAATGAATTGTAGTGGTTACTTAAGACACAAAACGAAGACACTTTTTCTTTTTATTAATATCACTAAGACTTTCTAATTACTCTATATAACTTATGAAGAAGGTACTTTGCCCGACTGCAACCTGACATGATTCATTAGTAACCCAGTTCAAATCCATAAATTGGAGAATATACTAACGATAAATTTGGCACATAGGTTTAATTTGCTGCCTCTATAGAACGCAAATAAGAAAGGAAGCTGTATCTCTGTCATTTAAAAAGCTGCAATAACCTCGAAATTTGTAAATATTTCATAAATCAATTGATTATCATACCAAAACACATAACATTCATCGTAAATCAAATACAATTTTAAACGAGTCCGTGGTAAACCATTTTGTCTAACATGACGAGGCTCACCAACTATATTCTCAGTATTTTTAAACTACAATTTAGATTGTTGACAAGTCTTCAAGAGAATCTAGGACAAATTAGGCATTATGATTCATCCGACAAATTGTCACAACAAATACTTTCCTACATAATTAAATAAACACCGGGAGTTATTTTAATTAAATAATTATTGGACTGTTAGGGGAAATTTAGTTTATTTCAAGCGGAATTCTCTTGCAAAAAAAACTATTTCTACATTTCTAACTTCAAGGGCCTTCCAAAGATTTTAAATCTTAGCATATGAAATTGGTTCAGGAGAGCATTAGGATTATCTATTCAGAATGGGACTGATGAATTAAATAAAAAATTAATTAGCAAGATATATACTTTAAAAGATTATATGCCCTTAGTGCATCCTGTTTTTAAACAAGGAATTCCATGCAAAACCGTTTTTTTAACTCATAATTAAATAATAAATACATTTTTAAAGATATTGATCAAAATTGTAATGGTAATGGATTTGAGCTATTTAGCAGTTTAGTGTATACTTAATCAAACCAAAACAGCCTTGGTTCCCTATTTAAAACTAAAATTTAAGGGGTAAAGTTACTTTTTAGTGGAACATATCAGCTTTAAAAACTGTATTAATTACACTGTTTTCTACTTAGTTTTATACTTAGTTAAAATCCCATTCATAGCCACCAGCTGAGTAAGGCACCAATGCCAAACTCTTCAAGTAGCACATAATAACTTTTTTGTGAACTTAAAAATTCAGTTACCAAAACTCGAATGTGTGTTCATGGTTATCCAGCACACCACATCCACGCATTCATAATTATCAAACAATAATTAAGTGCTCATCAATATTGCGCCTTTAATTCGGAAATGAATATGTTATATTTATATATTACTATCGTTTTATGGTAAAACCGTCGGAATCTCTAATTTTAAAATATTTTCCTATCGATATGCATAATTTCT
The DNA here is from genome assembly GCF_021130785.1 of Homalodisca vitripennis. Classification (NCBI taxonomy): domain Eukaryota; kingdom Metazoa; phylum Arthropoda; class Insecta; order Hemiptera; family Cicadellidae; genus Homalodisca; species Homalodisca vitripennis. The sequence continues at coordinate 13,833 of NW_025786624.1, forward strand.
CATATCTTGCCCCCCAGAGTGGCAATCCTACGTTTTATACAGAGAGGAAGCCACTATCGTACATGGTACTCTATAGATAAGGGTACATCGAAATCTGCCAGCGTCCTCATCCCAACTCGAATAGAGTGAGAGAGGCGAGGTAAGTGAAGCTTTTAGGAAAACATGGCTTCTACCCCGCAGCTGTGAGCTGCTCCACTTCCATCTAAGTAAAGTAAATGGAAGAGTGGAGATATTTTTGAAGCACATTTTAACATGCACAAATAATCATGATACTGCTAATACTACATGGCATTCCATGTCGCGTTCAATCCCATTTTTAACATTATTCGAACCGTGTTTTAAAATCTTATAAATAGAAACACATTAATTCCAGAATTCTGTAGTTTTGCATGATCATTAATGCTTGGGTAAATTAGGGAACTGAATTATCATTTATGTTAGGAACATATAAAGAATTTATTATTATTGATAAAGCAAAATATAAGGAAACTACAGAAAGGTCTTAATATTTAATTTATAACATATTTTTTTATAGATTAATCCAAATTATATTATTTATTATTTTATGCGTTTAATTTACTTTCCCGGTGCTCGCAAAGAAATGGTTTTGAAAAGTTTACCAGTCTAATCGTTTCAAACTCTAAGTAATCTTAATGACAAAAATATTTAAAACCATAAAAAGGGATTTACATTCTTCTGTTTAACTAAGAGCGTCTTAATATTAAGGTGCTTCTCCAAAGAAAATACGAATAATAAACAACTACTGTAACATTTATTGTCCTGCACGAACTTTGTACGAGTAATATTAATAGTTCCGCATTACGAAATTGTCCCCGTCACTTCTACTCTTAGTCTTCAAAATGTAAACAAAACACTTAAAAAACAGATCATACAGAATGGTCAAGATAATGGAAAATAAAAACATAAATTATGATAGGGCAAGTATTTAACGGTGGCTTCGTGTCACTAACAAACTTGTGAACATTATAAACTTAATTCTTTACTTTTGACCAATATTTAAAAGTGTTGGTCATCATAAAACACACACACACCCACACAATTTTGTTTGAAAAAGTCTGGGTACGGCTTAATATTTCTTACAAACCATAGCAGATACCATCTATAAACATTGCACTGTATAGTATGGCCTATGTAAACTATTTTTCCCTTGAATCTTAAATGAAAAGCATGGGTCGAGTGATACTTCATTTGAAAGAGCTCACATAGTAGAGTTGAATGCCAGCAAAACCGCATCTCAAAAGGTTTAATCCAGATCAGAAATCGCGGTTGTTTTAGGTACACATTGTGAAGTACCTATTCGGCTGCCATTTCTGGATCGTCGTATTCTGATGCGTTAGGGCGGCGTTTCACTCTACTAACCGATGTGTTTTCACTGACTATTTTAATTAGCAAATGATTTCAATAAATTTATAACACAAAAAATAAAACTAAAATAATTTCGTCGTCCTTTATGTTTATAAATTAATAATTACTACCATTGTCATTTGTTGGTGAAAATATTTAACTTACCACTTAATTTTTGAATTAAATTTTGTTGAAGATTTTATTTATACAATATTAATCAGTGAAACCCATATATATATCTATATATATATATCTATCACAAATGTACTTGAAAAAGTAGTAAAACAACGAAAAATTGTACATTAAACTATTTTGTCGTTTTCTTGACTTGATATATATATACAATAGGTAAAATTTTTTCAGGCTTCAAATTTTTTAGTTTCAACCAGTCATCTTCCTGCTTAACACTGGAAGGTTAGAATAATGTTTTTTTATAATACGCGTAATAACGCTAAACTTCGTCAACCATATGGTTTATTAACTTCCTTAAAAAATAAATGTTTTTAATTTTTTGTTGGGAATTCACTCCAACATATAATTTTTAATTCACTCGAAAGCTTATAAAATTTATTGAGATAAGATGAATTTACAGTTTTTTATATTTACTA
>NW_025786625.1:0-15203 GCF_021130785.1 Homalodisca vitripennis
ATGATTTCTCAAAAAAGAATTGTCAATAAAAGTCTTTAGTAAATATGATTTTTTACGACTGACATTCAGAAAAAAATTTTTCAAATGAACGACTGAGTTATGTAGACTGGAAATGTTCTATTCACTATTGCACTATTGTTTTAAACACTACAAGATTACCTCCTCATGACATGAGCATTTTGGTGTGGTGCCCGAGCACGTTAGCCCTCATTGCTAGTGTCACTCTTTCGTCAATCAGATCCTCGATCTTTTGACGAAGGAAGGCCTGATTTCTCTCTGACGTAAATGAACCTTCATATAAAAATGAACCTATGATGATTATTTGTCTATTACACCACACCAAACATTTGATGATAACCTAAACCAATAATATGATGCTGTTAGCAAGAACGTAGCCAGGAAAAAAAAAATTTGGGGAGAGGTCCAGACAACTGATATTTTTCCGTAGTTGCTAGAGAATAGCATAAGGCCCCATTTTGTTTCTTAAAAGTTCTTTACCCGTTTCTTTGTTGAGAAACATACTTTCAGCAGTACATATCAGTAATAATGAATTATTTAAATAGTAAATAATAATCGTTTACTAAAAAAGTAATTGCAAATTTGGAAGTCACGACCCCCTTGGACTAGTTAGCAGTTAGTTATATTTTATATATTTTTAAAAATTTTAGGTATTCTAATTGCGCTTAATCAGTTTCAATTTTGTTAAGTTGAAAAACTAGCATAATATTTATGAGGTGTGAAAAAGTAACTATATGTGTACATTCTTTGGTTATTGGTTTCGTATACAATATGTGGTTTACTGTCTCTCCAATAGGAAATAATACTTTTGTCGTGGCTTGTATAGAAAACTTTTATCTGACCAAAGTGTTTTTGATGAAAAAGTTGTGTTGACTATCATACTGAGCACATCCACCTGAAAAATAGTGTAGCCTAAACAGAAGAAACCTTCGCTTAGAACTAACATTGTTATACAATTTAAAGTACTGCAATTAACAAGTGACAATTTAGCTATGTTCAGCTTAAAAATGTATTATTGCAAAGATATCTAGTTAGACTTTCCAGAACTGTACTAATGCATGCACAATATGCCGGAATCCTGACAATGACATTCACTAATTTACCACTACATGACCTGGAACCTTTTAACGGAACGGATTGCTGTGGATGATTGTGTCGGCTTAGAAAAACAGTCGATTGTTAAAATAGGTTTGAAGTTTTCTTGGCCTCTGTAGTAAAATAAACTGTTATATATAGGCTTACCTATATACATCCATCCTTCTAGGTCCGTAGTCCTCATGTAATGCCTGAACAATCCTGGGACTTTTAAGGTTTCAATTTTTTCTCAGAATTCGGTGTACTGATCCCATTGACACTGAAAATATGTTTGGTATTTCTTACCGAGCTTAGAGGTCTTTCTATTACAAGGGCTACAATATTTGTTTCGAATTTCTCACTAATTCTCGTAGGAACTACATATTTTGGTTTTCCTGAAAGAACTTTGTTCTCGTATTAACGATTCAATTCTCTTAAAAATAGTCCGAGGTTGTGCCCTCTGTGGATACTACTGAAGATACTCATTAGAAGCAAGATATATCCATCTTTTCTTAATGAAGAAATTTACGGCCGGCAATTTCGAACCTCAAAACACACAAGCAATTTGCGAGAAACGTATAATTCTTTTGGCTGAGCGTTAGAGAAGCCTATCACTCGAGGGACTAACATTTTTTATTTCTGTCTGTATATCTGCACGTCTGGCCGCTCGATATTTGGAAAACAAAATGACCTATAGACTTTAACTATAGAATTTTGCATGATTTCGATGATGGCGCATACCACTCCAAGCGATTGGCTTTATGGCTAACCATGGTGGCAACGAGGTAATAGCATAATTAATACACTTGTAAAAAAACTCGTGTAGCCTAACTATACAAACATATCCGACATAATTTTATAGTGGCTTGGTGTGTAGACTAAATAATAAATATTGATATGAAACAGTGATATAAAATGCAATTTAATGAACAAAATTGTGAATGGAACATGTGGCAATATATCCCACGAAATATTTCATCTGTAGACTTTAAATGTAGCATGAAAACTTCCTTTCTACATAAACAAGAATGGGTTTTATGATGGCACATGTCCAATCTGGAATTCGGTTCAGTGTCGTTGTAGCTTATCTTTCAATAGGCTAACATTCTTTTGTTTGCCGGGGTATACAAACGTTTCTTTTCCGTATGATTGCCTATTATTCTATTAATAGGCAATAATTCTACTAATAAAGGAGCTTAAGACTTGAAATGTTGCATTGAACCTCAGCAAAGTCTGTTTCACGACACGTGGTTTGGCGTACTCCTACCTTGTTTAAATGAATAAGCATATAGAAATTCTGTATAATAAAGTGTGTGTTCTTATAAGTTTGTATTATATAAAAAAGTTTCTGCCTTATAATATAATGCCAAGAACGTAGCCAGGAAAGGATTTAAGTGGGAGGGAGTCAAGACAACTGATCGCGTAGTGGATAGAAAGTAAGGCCCCATTTTGTTACTTAAAAGGTTCTTGATCCGTTTATATGTTGAGAACAATATGTCAGTAGTACATGTTAGTAATACTAAATTATTAAAATAATAACAATTGTTTACTAAAAACGTAATTGAAAAAATTGAAAATTGGGAGGGGAGTCCTGACCTTTTGGAGCCCCTCGCTGGCTACGTCTTTGCACACTGTTGATGGTTTTCAGTTCATTATGTGAATCAAAATTGGATGAGGTCTAAGAGTATGGGGAACGAATCTCACTATAATTTAAAAACCATAAAGAACCTAAAAACACAAACGATTAAAATTAAACAAATACCTAACAACATAAGTCTTATATAGTCTTGACTTACATATCAAGACTTTTTAATGCTTAAGAATACAACTAGATAATCTTTTTGGGTCCTTAATTATGAACTATTATCTACAGGATAGTACCTTTAAAGTAAAAAAAAACATACCTCGTATTATTCTTCTGGTTTGCCTTTTGGCTGTCCTTATATACATTATAGCGCGGCCTCGATGTACAGTTAGTTAAAAGCAAACTTTTCATTTATTAATTAGATGCCTTGTGGTTACCCTGTATGAAAATGTAGGGTTCTTTTAGCTCTGATTAAAAATTTATTTATTTATTTATAAATTTGAGTGTCTGTAAGCGCCTTCAGCTTAGAACTTTAAACAAGTAAATGTACGAAACGTGGCCTGACACCCAAACATTCACTAAGAATGCCTAAAGGTTGTAAGGCATCACATAAAATAAACTGGACATAAATAATGAAAGTAATGGCGATTTCTGATGCGCATTAGTCACTAAAAAGTCACGCAAGCAAGGATGTCGATCTGGTTAGCCTAATGAATTCATCGCGGTCACATAGAGAAGAAACCTTGGTTTCGGACTCTCGCCAGACAGGAAGTATAACAATGGATCTACTGCACTGGTAGTTTTCGTTAACATAAATATTCTAAATAATCAACATTTTCCTTGTAAGTGATTAAAAATCAAGTATTACCAATTTTTTTTATATCGTCGCAGCACCGAAATAAATACATTATTAATTCTTACTAATAATAAGCCCTTACATTGTTTATCATTATTGTAACATTGTATTTAACATTATTGTAAAACAAATTTAAACTATTTTATGAAGCCGAAAATAATGCGATGTTAGTACATTTTCAAAAAGACACACTGCTAATAATACTGCAATTATTGTATCTGTGGTTTAGCAAACGTATCCTCACAGAATAGCCGATTAGTCACTGTATAACCTCGCAACAGTCCTGATTTCTGGAAAATATTTGGAAGGAAGTTATGATCATCCCTATCGCTTAAGCTTAATTTATTGTATACTCAAAAAGCTATGTATTTATTTCAGTACCTTGTTAACTTCTGTCCCTTTATACTCTGGAACCTCATGAGGGGAACCCTTAAAATTTAAGAACACAACAGTTTCTAAAAAACCAAGATACCACTATGCGCCAACATAAGTTGTTGCTAAATTTTATATAATTTAGATCTATAGTTGTTAGATGTATTGTTTTATATATATATATATATATATATATATTTTTATATATATATATATATATATATATATATATACGAGTATCTTTATATGCTATTCGAATTGGTATTTTGGCTATGTGAGACTTATCGTATAATCTGTGTTGGATAAAGTTTCTCGGGTCGGTGATCCTATCCAACAAATCATAAACGTCCAATATCCCGCAATCTGATGTTCCTCTCTCTCGACTCGTTTCACAGCTAGGTTATGTTAGTCAGGATCCAGTGTTTACCTATCACGCACTCGCGACCACGGTATTAAAGTACAAGCACGTGTAGTTATTAAAGTATATAAAGTATCAATACACCACAATGGTTTCTTAGATTTTAATAAGGTCAAGGGTGTATGTGTAAGCTTTCAAATACCGGAACAAGAGGGTGCGGATGCCGTGAGGAAATGAAACCTTACTTCAAAATAGATCTGGGGATTCTCCCAAAGGAACTTAAGAAAACAGCATATCAAAACGTGATTTAATGCATTCTGAGGAGTTCTAAGATATAATTATCCTAATACTGTAGTGGTAACAGTTTTTGTAAACATATGTTAAAGTAATTGTAATGCATTTCCTATGTAAAAAAAACTTAGTCACACTCAATATTATATAAATATTTTTGATTTTTTTTGTTTGTGTAATAAATCATAATTTAATAACAAAGCGGTATTTAATTTCATGAAGAATACACGCAACTATCTCTTTATTGGTAACCCCGACTGCAAGTACATGAATGAATTGCAAAAACAACTTCAAGATATTCAAGAACAAAATTTAATACATTAAACTTCAACTACAACTGAAGCGCGCTCTTAACTAATCACGATTCAGTAATCATTTCAGACATAGTATAGAAGTTCACCCCAGCTTCATTCAGTCCCTATTGTTAATCGAGTTCGATCCCTGTCTCACTCGATAAATTAACTTTTGCAATTAAGGACTTTCAACAACAAATATCGATTTAAAAGCAAGTATTCAAAACTCTCATCAACAGAACATATAACCTAGTCGTAAACGCTCACAATCTGTACAATCTCAAAATCCCAGCCCATCACGCTTATCACCTGCTCTTTCATGCGCTGGTATCAACAACGGTGCACTGAAAAAGCCCACAAATGTATTCCCTCACTCTTACTCTTCAAAAAAAACTTCCCCAGCAGTCAGTAACGGCGTCAACTGGCTGCTCTCAAGTTAGATAACGCCTCCTCACCACAGATCAGCAAAGCAAAATTCAATTCTAAGATATAGGTTTTGATATCTGGTGCTCCTCCAAAAAGTACACTACAAGCTAGAAAAACCTCACACTTCCTTTGAACTAGCTGCTGCAAACTGCTCCACTATTCATACTTAAGGCTGACACTAACTTTGTTTCCCTCTAGACTTGCACCGATATTTTACCCTGAATTTTGTTGTAGCAGACGTAAGTTTGCTTATAATTTGCTCTGACTTACTAGCATTCTTCAGTCTCCTACCTGACTGCCACAACCTACGACTAATTGACAACAAAAAAAGTCTTTCTGCTTCATGTATATCCACAGCCTGTGCTTGGACCTGGACCAGCGCCAAAACACTAACCGAACAGACCCTATCATCATTTACTCATACTCTATGAATTAATGTCTAGATCTGACTCGTTCTGCAGGAGCTCCTAATCAAATTTGCCACTGACACTTATTTCTCCAGTTATTTCTCGCCCTCTGACTTGGCCCGGACCGTCACCAACTTGCCAAGGAAGGAATTTGACACTATGCTCCGAGAAGGAACAACACCCTGCTTAAATAGCCCACGGTCATCTCCATTGCACATAGTTTCCCCAAAGAACCTGATGGTTGTAATTATTAATTAACGTGCCTTAAATAATACCCAATCCGCCATATTTCTTTTCTCACCGACGTTATAGCTGTACTAAATTTTCTGTCATTGGCGTCCTTAAAAAATATACTCAGTGTCCAATCAACTCTGAAGATGTCCCAAAAACAGCAATCATCACTACTTTCGGTCTCTAATTTCCGTACGTGAGTTTCGGACTTAGAAATGTCCGGCCAAACCTCTCAGCGTTCCATCGTCAAACTGACACATGGGCTTGATTTCTGCTTTCCTTATGTCGACGACATCCTCTTTTTCTCCAAGGACGATGCCGGTCATGAAGAACACTTTAGTGCACTATTCAAACGCCTTGTTGAATATCGGTTTTGGTCAACAATAAAAAGTCAGTTCTATTCCTCTCCTGTTGTCCAATTTCTGGGATATGAAGTTTCAGCAGATGGCATCAAGCCTCTCTCTGACCACATATTCCGCACCAATATAGCATCACAAATAACAAAAACTTAAATTACAAATCTACAATATCATGACAAACCTTTTCACAGATTTTCAATCTCAGGTTCTCTAAAACCTACAGCTTTGTCAGTATGTCTCATGATCAGGTTAGAGAATGTTTATTATTCGTAGACCCCTGTATGTAAAGGTGTGCTCGTGAGACAGGATTCGTGGCTGGAAATCGTTGTGAATATTCAATTTATTCAATTTTACAAGGAGTTTTATGACGTCTGTCACCAACTGATGATAGACTGTTGGAATTCTTTCTCAGGGTGGAAAATCTTTGCTTCTAAAGTATTAGTATCAGGCTTTTTCCTCCATAGCCCCAAAATATACGGACACTTCTCCTTATAAGTTATTTTGCATAAAGCACAGTAAGTTATTTCGAGATCTCTGCATCTTTAACTAAGCAGTCAATGAGTCTCTCTGCTACAGTCTTGGGAGTTTGATAATACAGCTCAAAAGTTGACCATAAATGGGGTGTGGTTCTCTTAACTGAATGTATATTTTTAATATATACTATGAACGTGCTTAGCTTCCAATGATTGTTATTATTATTTTATTATTATTATCATTACTACAAATTTTTACCATTCACTTCTAAAATTGGTTTATAATACTTTTTATTTCATTAAATACGTTCTCAATTATTTCTTTTTAGAGCCTTTTTTATAAGCAATGCTTTCAGCAGTTGTGTGGTTAGAAAAATTTGTGTGTTTCAAAGATATTTTATGTTTCTTGAAGAAGTCAACCCATCGGTTTTGCCTGATTCATTGAAAGATACCAACCCTTTTCATATGTACGTACGCTCTTATTTGGAAGCTCCGAGTTGAACAATTAATTGCATTTTAAATCTTATAACCAAGCTTCTCGATTAAATAATGAAACGTACGTTTTGCGTTATCAGATTTCTTCGGTCCAAATAAATTATAATAAAAGCTTACCACTAGTCGTCAATTATTGAGGGGCATGATTTATTTTGAGTTTGAGAAATCATCAATAAGGCTTGACGAATTTTCAGTTTAAGATTTTTAATCTTTGTATGTAGCAGGTGTAAAACAACAACCAGAGCTTGGTTGATATGATCCTTCATTTTTTTTTGTTTTCTTCTTTCTTCTGGTAATAAAAGATGCTATGCTTTTCTTTTTTTAAGCTTCCATTATAAAATAGCAATAAAATTCAAACAAACATTAACTGAACTAATTTGACTTGTTTTTGTTGAAGCACCTACACGTTTGGTCAATCAATACTTATTTAAAAAAAATAACGCAATTAAAATACATTAATTAAATATTAAATTTAATCAATAGATTCAGAAGCTGATTTATGATATAGTTGTGGTGATAACTACTGTCATTAGAGAGAAAAATACTAACTCAACGGTTTTACTTGAACACACGTTTATCAAGAACTGGTTATTACAAAAAACTAAATGCACTCTAAACTGTTATTAATAGCACAATTTAACTGAAATAATTTTTAAAAAAACTCGGAACTGATAGATTAGTATCTCGAGAGATGAGATTAAATTCGCGTCATATGGCCGGGCACCGCGTGTCGTGTTGACGTCATCGTTGTGTCGTTGCAGTAGAAGAGCTGGAGTGATCCCAAGGTGTAACAGACTAAACTCCATGTTGGTGTTACACGCATTCAATTGTTTTCTTAGTTTGTTTAAGTATAAAACATGCTATCAATTTTCATATAATGGAATTGCAATCAAATAACGTATCAAGTAAAACGTGCACAATAAAATATACTAGCGGCTCTTTACTCTCTCTAGAACACATTTTACCAATACATTAATTTTTTCTCAGTCGTACCGAAATGACGTTACAGTGTGTTCCGACACCCGGACATCCCTAAGTAAGGTCCACTAAAATTCTGGAGACCACTGAGGCTCAGCAGTGCAGGAGCACCAGGCTTTCTCAGTAAATATAACATGTAAGGAATATTAATGCATAATAAATTTATATTTTGATGGAATCGATATCAATACGAATAAATACTAATACGATACCTGGAATATCGATACGTAGTGAATAAACCTGGGGATGGTTTTTTAATTATTCACTGACGGAACCTGAATTGCAATAAGAAAGTATTCTTATGATAATAATTTTCAAATAATTTCTTCCAATCAAAAGATTAGTTTAATTTGGGTTGAGTTAATTGTTATTTTTATTGACTCCAAGTCCAATACTAATAGTACTTTGGTTGATGCATGTTTAAGATAAAAACTATTTTATTAGTATACACATTGCATTATCCTACATTGTGTAATCTACAGTAAAACAGAATTAACACATTGACGCAGCTATGATGGGAAGGGTTTTGATTCAATGTGAATGTGAAGTTTAGCTCAGTTTCAAATTTTACCTAGTGCAATGTCTGAAATCTGACACTGACAGATTTGACTCCTTGAATGTAAAGACCACGCCCTCTAGAAAAGATCCTAACAAGTCAACAAGGAAGAAATTCAAAACGAACTCTTTGCATCGTTTCCACACCAGAGACACATAGACTACGACAGAGCTATATCTAATTACCCAGCAGCCATCCAGTGTAAAATAGATGAAAAGATGTCCACATTGTCCTATCAGGTGCACAATATTCAGTTGCAATACGAAGTTTTTAGACAAGACTTCCAATGCACGGCGGAATGGAGTATCTGAATTTTCAACACATAACGAAGCTATTGTGGGTAGGGTGAATTCAACGTGAATGTTGAATTTAGCTCCGTTGAATCATCCCTTTGAGTACATTTTGAATTTCCTAGTCGTTAACTCGTTTGAATTCCAACTTCCAGATTCCAGGATTCCAGTTTGAGTGTCAGTTACTAGACGCTGCACTAAGCTGAGGGGTAAAACGGAGCTAAACTCAATATTCACATGTAAAGATTTTGTTGCAATGTGATTAAGGAAACAAAAGTAAATAATTAAAGTTTTTAAATCGCATGTGATAGATTTGTGTGGCAGATTTGACTAGAATTGCATTATTAGTCTATTGTTAATATTAAATTTAGTATATTCAACAAAAACATTTAAATACTAACTTTTGTTCACCCTGTATGAAATAAAAATAAGACGTCTATATTGTGTGATGTTGATTTGTACGATAACATACACGTATTTATATAGGAATAAGTAGTTTTGTTCATTCGTTAAAGCTATTTTGCAGTATTTTGTAAAGTCAACCAATACAGATTTCAATGTTCTGAGTTCAGCAGGCTTCTTCCTGATCCACTCTATCACTGCTAATACTCGTATTTATCTTAAACCTCTGTAGCTTCTTTTGCTAACGCTGTGGTTACTACCAACCGCGGAGGCGTCATCCAGTCACTCAAGGTGAAATATTTAACGTTTGTAGCCTGTTTAATGTTTATGTCAGTCGGCGACAGAGTCCATGAAGAACACTGGGATACCGGGAAAGATAAGTTAGTCGAACACTAAATTCCGGAAATCGGGTCTTCGGAGGTGTGTCGTGTTGTGGTATGTTTAGAGGGCTGTTGCTGGGACAGTGAGTTTCTTTAGGTTAGAGTCTGCAACTTGAGATCTGGGCTTCTTTGCCCCAATTTGACCCTCACAAGCTACTTGACCCATCATATTATAAAGATGTCAGACATCTTGACTTTCCTGTTTCTTAATTGTTTCTTCCTCAAGAGCTGGCAGTGGAATAACGGATATCGGAAATGGAGTAAATTGTACAGGGTAAACGAGGAACTGCACTGAATTAACTGTATATTTAAGTTTATAATGAATTATTAATACCCTTAACAAGAATTCTACATAAAGTTACAACGCAATACAACAACGACTTAACCAACGAACACTGCCCTTAAACATAAAATAAAGCTTGAAATGATTGTTTTGGTGAGTGACTAGTGAGTGTGTGGACCCTTGTGTCCATATTTGAAGCCCTTATTGTATCGAATGGTCCTATACCGATGGCGATACTTATTAACAACATCGATATACTCGTTTGTTATCAATACTCTTGAAATCACAAACACAATCACAAGTGATGGGCGATTGCAAGATTTTAACGTTTTCGAATTGTTAGGTTTCGAAATGTTTTAATTTTGGAATGAATTCATTTGTTTTGCTAGACAAACTGCTGCTACAGGTCGCAAAAAAACAGCTGTTTCAAACCTTGATTATATAAATATAATAAAAAATGCCAGGTTTAGACTTACTCGGCTACTTTTGTAGTTTGCGTCTCATAGAAAATCTACTTCAATTTTTTGAAAGAACATCTTCAAAGATTTATAAACGTTTTTAATATAAATTATCTTTTAATTCAAGCTACTTTAGTTCGTGCAAAGCAAATCTGTTTATTGATTGGTTTAATTATCAAGGACAGAACAATAGATTAGAATAGAAAATTATATCAAACTGTCTTCCTAAAAAGAAATTTAAGTTAGAAAATTAAACGGTTAATTTTGAAACTATAAAAGTTTAATTATGTTATTAAAACATACTTTACAATATCCCACTATTAATGTACATGCTTTATAAATACGAGTCCTTTACGAATATGATTTGTTAAGAATTAAATTATGCTTTTTAATTACCGGTATATAAAATTATTTATGCAATTGTTTAATGTTATACTTCTTACTTTTATAATCAACCCGTTGTGTTTAATGTACAACTAAATGTATTAGGTTTCAGTGATTGCATTAAAAAATTTAAGTAGATAACTAAATAATGTGCATTTGTTTCTTTAATTTCAAATGCAGATTGAATATTCGAAACTGTATCAAACGGTTCTGGTAATCATAAACGTTTCGACTGTAACCTCTCGCAATCGCGCATCACTGCCTACGAGTATTTTGTGTTCTTGTCTATTTAGTTGAGTGTTCGTATTCGAGTTTTTGTTTACATGGTGTCAACATCGTTGTTGTGTTGCGTTGCTAAGATTGAATAATCGAGTGTTATTCAAGAACATCATCATTTGAGTTAAATACGTCGAATTGTGTGTTTGTAGATAAAATCTTGAGATTTTTAGATTTTATACCTGTGGTTGCCTTTTTAAAACTTACCTAAATATCATTATTCCATTTGATTAACCTCAAAACATTATGGTTTAACTGAGGTGTGTGTTGTGTCTGTGCCACTATTGGCAAAGTTAGACATTTATTAGGCATCAAATTTCTATCCTTTGAAATTTTGTGAAATTATACGTTACATTTACACACATTTTATTTATTCCGGTAGGTTGGTCCTGACAAAATGTCAGGTTCAGCGAACTCCCCACCAGGAGATATTGAATCACAGAAATTGGAAATGGAAACTCAACTGGCGGTTGTTTCGATTATAGGTCTAGAAATAAAAAATACGAACGTCAATCATGATTTTGCAGAAAATGTTACAGTACAATCAGACCATAAACACTTCTTATGTAGGTCAACAGAAAAGAAAGTTCAGTGAAGGTGATAATTGTATTAATCCAACAGAAACAAAATCCTAGACCCAATGCCTCCAGTTTGGACACAAATCATGTGGCAAAAAGACCTAATATTAGAACGGTTGAGATTATACAACGAATCAAACAAAGGACCGTATGAAGTAATCATACAAAGTAGGGGACGGGAAAAAATCAACCCATTTATGGTAGGCAAAATATTTAAAAATGGAGACTGTAAAATTGACCATATTAAACGAGTAGGCAGAAATCTAACTGTGATTTGTGAAGATGCTTTTTCGGCAAATGAGTTAGTAAATTGTGTTCATTTAAAGAATTTTAATGTTTTTATACCAAGCCAGTAAGGTGGAAATCACTGGGGTTGCGTATATCGAACCTGAAATTACTGAACAAGAAGTGATAAGTGAGAGTAAGTCCCCCTATCCCATAGTTCATGCCAAAAGAATTACAAAGTATGTAAACCGACAAGTAACAGACAAACATTTCCTGACTTTAACATTTGAATCAGACCAGCTTCCAGATTTTGTGTATCTAAATTATGTGCCGAATATCCATTGAACGGGTACATGTTGCCTATCAAGCAATGCTATAACTGTTTTCAATATGGCCATGTAGCTAAGTCTCCTTGCAAATTTGAAAAGATATGCAGAGACTGCGGACTGAGGTTTCACAATGGTGAATGTATACAGTTAAAAAATGTGTCAACTGCCCATGGTAACCACAGTAGCAACAGTAAGTCGTGCAAAGAATATGAGAGACAAAAAAACCATTATACAAAGGATGTCTATCCATAGAGAAGATTTTTTGACGGCAAGTAAACACTTCCCAACAAATAACCTAAAACATAATCCATACAGCATCCAGAGGAAATCATATACAACTATAACAAAGCAGACTGCATTCTACAATCAACCTCCATCAATTACCGGCAGTGATCATCATTCTTCTCAAGTAATAGATTTCTAGGACTCAGTGATATAATAGAACCCAGCAATACAACACTTGACAAACCTATCAATACCAAACCTAGATTTGTCAAACCAAAGGAAAACTTATCTGAAAAATCATATAGTAGGACCTCCAGTTTCAAGTATCGACAATATATCAAACCAACCTGCAAACAAAAATCCGAAAATCGAACGCTCACCGCCCGCGAATAGCGGACATTTAAAAAAATTATTAAATGACAAAATTAAAGAATTGAGAACCAAAATACAAGGCGAAGGGGTCATTAATAAACAAAAGGTAGATGACTTACTGGCACAGCTTCTTAAAGATTTATTAGAGTCTCAAAAACCTGGAAATACAATCCAGACATATAATAAAAAACACATCAAATAAATCAGGAAACAAACAAATAGACCCCAAAGACAGTGTTTTTTTTGGTCCTAATCCACGAAACTTCTGCAATGAACAGAAAAGAAAATAATCAATTAAATTTGATTCAATGGAACTTAAGGTCTATCAAACAAAATGGGCAGAACTTATTCAATATATGATAAAAAAATAAAGATTCATATTGCAATCCTACAAGAAAACATGGCTTTGTCCACATGATACGATCAGAGATAACAATTTCAGAATATTACGACTTGATAGAGAATATGGTTATGGAGGTGTAGCTTTCGTTATTCATAACTCTCTGACCGCCAAAAATAATCAAAGAACATAATAAGAAAAATATTCAAATCCTATGCATAACAATAACAAACTCTTTTAGATCATTAGCTAAATATGTACAACGTATATTGTACCAATAAACCAATAAATTGCTCCTTCTGGCAAGAGTATATTTTTAGCTTAGATCAAGTAATACAATGATTTGTGGAGATTTTTAATGCTCACCATCAGTTCTGGAACTGCAAAAAACCTGACAAAAGAGGTAATGACATCTTTAGGAATTTCAGTAACTCAAATTTTTATACTGGCTAACGAACCATTCCTTCACTACCATTCCGAGCATATTTCATAATCAGTCAAACCATAGACCTAACATTCTTAACCCCTGAACTTTTACACACATCTTGATAACTGGGAAGTCGTATCTGATGCGATGGGAGCAACCACTATTCCAATAGTAATGACTCTAAATTCAGTTAAACATTCACCATCTAAGGTAGAAACGCCAAGAAGGAACTTTCAGAAAGCAAATTGGCAAACATATTCAAAATTAGTGGAAGAAAAATGTGAAAAATATTGTCGACGAGTCCTTAAACATCCAAATAGAAATGTTGGAAAAAATTATGAACAATGCAGCAGATAAATCAATACCCGAATGGAACAGTCCTAGTTTAAGTAACCAAAAAGGCTTTACACCAAAATCATGGTGGACTGCTGAATGTTCCCATGCAATTGCTCAACGAAGGCTTAGTTTTAAAGAAATTCAAAATGGATATGAAACCCTGTTAGTTACCAAAAATATCAAGAAGCTCAGTTAAAAGCTAAAGACACAATCGAAAGTGCAAAAAAGAATGAATGGCATAAATTATGTGCAAACATAGGTGAGAAAAAAATAGCAAATTTGCGTGGAAGGTCATAAGAAAACTGAAAACAAACAAAATCAATAATGAAATATCACTTATCAAAGAAGACCAGCACCTAGCAGAGAAGTTTATGAAACACATTGTCCCAGATCACGTTCCACAAGCTGAAGAGATCTCCACACCAAAAATAAAGGATACAGATCACATACTTGAAGAAAACTTCACAATGACTGAGTTAATTGCAGTTCTTAAAGAAAAAAGACACTGCTCCAGGAAATGACCTCATTTCCTATAGTATGATAACTCACCTACCTGAGGAGGCCTTAAACGTACTACTGAAAATATATAATAATATTTGGAATGACAACCTAAGCTTACCACAAAAATGGAAAGATATAAAAGTCATAGCTCTACTTAAACCAGGTAAAAGAGAAAAATCATGAGGAATCAAACCGCCCGATTTCTTTGATTTCTGTTTTTATTAAGGTGATGAATGGTATGATAAAGAAAAGACTAGAATGGTATGTAGAGAAATATAATCTGATTCCCTCAACTCAGTATGGATTTAGAAGAAACAAAGGATGCGCCGACTATCTACTAAACCTAATACTGGATACGGAAACTGCTCGAACTTTTAACGAAACATTAGATATTAACAAGTCTAGACATATCATGTGCATATGATAGTGTAAATTTACCTATCTGTTTAGAAAAATGTACATTTAATGGTGTTCCCAAAAAGTTTATCATTCATTGTCAAAAGTGGCTTGAGGGTAGATCACTTAATTTGGTTTCAAACCAAGGCATCATATCTAGAGTGACCTGTAAAGGTCTGCCCTCAACAGGGAAAGTACCTTGAGCCCATTGCTATTTCTCATTATATTT